>NC_045746.1:3741386-3741483 GCF_008692095.1 Etheostoma spectabile
TATCAGAACTTTAATATATTTTGATGTTCCTCTGATCTGTTGTGACAATTATTTTGACAAATTATTATTATGTTATTTTAGTGAGAACTTATAAATA
>NC_045746.1:3741493-3741817 GCF_008692095.1 Etheostoma spectabile
ACTAATGTTAGGGAAATCTGTTTATGTTTTTTTACGTATTTCTGGAATTTTTTCAAATCGGCCGATATATCAGAATATCCGATTTTTAAATAACCAAATATTTGTATCGGTATTGGCCTTAAAAATCCTTTCAAACCCAGCATTTCTTACAGCTGCTGCTTCACATTAAATTCAGCTGGCAAAATAAGGTGTGGCTTTTATTGAGAAACAGTCACAGGAAACGCAGTATATTTCCAGGGCTTAAAGTGAAAAGAAATTCTGAGCCTGAAACTTTTTTGGGGGGTGTAATGTTTCGATAGGCACTCATTAAAGTTAATTTGACTG
>NC_045746.1:3741827-3749800 GCF_008692095.1 Etheostoma spectabile
AAAACAGTTAAAGTCCTTTTTACATTACACAACAATATAAGTCATCATTTGTTATAAGTAAAAAGTTTTGGACACATTTTTACTTCTTCCAACCATATTAAATAAGAGTCAATGTAGATTTTCATATTGCAATAATGTCATAATCCTACACTGAATCATTGTGAAAACAAAACTTTCCAGATGCTGTTACTTTGGCCAGGTCATCGTCAAAAAAGGGAATTAGTACATTCATGATTTTGTCAATGTTGGCATTAGTTTCTTCATGTACATTTATTAAAAACTTTGCTTTGTGTAGCTTTTCATATAGCTAGACGTCTAAACTCTGGGACGAGTTAATAACGGCCATGCTGATTCCAGCAGACAGCTTTGTGAAGGCAGTTTGAGCTTTAGATATAGTTTACACAGTGGCCATCGCTAATGACAAATTGTGTTTTGCCATGGACGTGCACACACGTATTGTTTTTATAACAAACACGGTACTAACTAACTAACTAACGTACTCGTATGACAGAGTGCACGGAGCGAAGCTTTGTGACTAGCATCTAAGGACTAGCAAGCACTTTCTTACCGCTGCTGCCGTACAGTGAGTATCTTTCTTGAACATACGCTGCAGCCGGGTGCTCAATTTGAGGCACAGAGTGCTAAACGGTTTCCCGTCTCCACCCTTTTCCTCTTGTCCTCTATTCATGCCCAGCGCCATTTATTTTTAACTCCTTTTTCAACTAAAGCTACCAAGGAGACCACACATCGCACTCTCGCTTTTCGGCATGGACCCGCCCTAATTTACATCTGATTAGCTAGAACTCGTTTCATTGGTAGGTGGAAGTTTTATGATTGGTTAAACTTAGCACATCAAAGACAAATCCCATGTGGACTTTTTAATTTATTTATTGTCTAAAAATAGTCATACCCCACAAATCTGGCACCAGGTCCGAGTTTAAGTTCTGCGTAAGTTAGAGTTGCGTTCCTCTCATAGATTGGTAGGTAAAATCAATTGACTCAAAAATATTAAACCGCATGCAAGTTCCCAAATTTATTTATTTATTTTTCCTAACCGCCGGAGCCGGTGCCAGAATACTTTAAGCCCTGTATTTGTCAGCATAGTTAGCATTAAAAATAATAATGCTGATTAAAATGGCGTGCGTTTGTTTGGCTGCACAGTAAACCGATACACCAGCTGCTCCCCTGTTGTATTTCTGACACAGCAGTTGCTCAGGGACTTTTTGCTGTCGTATTAAACTGTACTTTCTGTTACCACAGTAACTATGGCTGTCAACGAATCATCACAGAGAGCAAACACAACCCTTGGTGTAAATGCAAGAGAAACATGAATTTACATGTGCATTTCCTAAAAGAGGCCTTAAATGGGTCCTCCAGTGATTTTAGTGGTGTGCTTTCATAAACAGATTTAAAAAGAGTGGTCAAGATTGATACAGTAGAAGCAGAGATAGCCTGGCTTTCAGCCTCAAGGGCTCCAGCTCCACACATAGCAGCAACTGAATGATGTAACCGAATAGCATATTTTGTTAGACACTCTGTGCCTGATGACTTTGTCAGAGTTATTTTTTTCAGAACAAATCTTCCTGTAGAACCACAGGAGACATTATACAACTGTTTTAACTGGCTGAGTCATACTCCCTATGACGGGTAAATTAACTTTCATGTGTAAAATATGTGAAGAGCACCTTTAATGCATTTGAGTCAGTAAGGTTATATTAGGTTATGATTTGACATCATGCAGTCATAAGTGGAGGAGTTTCAGCCTTACACTAATTGTGCCATTAAACTAACATGTCTCCCAGCAGTGAGATCCCTAAAGGTGTCCTCTGCATAGAGGGAAAGTGTCTGTTATCAGAGATTATGTGGGCCACCTGTGTATTCCCCAGCCCCGCCCTACACCTCCACATGCACGCTTAACATGCACACACAAGGATAATGCCAGCCTTCACATCCAAGGCAGGGTAACTATCAGTTACCCTGCCAGCCAGCCCTGCCAGCCAGCCCTGCCAAGCCCATAATGAGAGTCTGCATCAGTGGACGCAGTCGCTCTCTTCAGCGTTCCAGATGGGTGTTTACCGCTTAACGCTGCGTCATCACCTATTACCCAGTCATTATATGTCAGCAAGCTAGTTTCATGATGCATGTTTTCACTGTGCACCTGTGAAAGTATATCCACCCCCCCAACAAACATAAACAGCTGTTTTTAAGATGTGTAAATCCCAAAGAAGCCCCAGAGCCAGATCTGATAAAGACTTTAATGGTGTTGTCAGCTTTGGGGTAAGCATGTATTTGCTCAGTGAAAACTTGTAATGAGTGACATGTCACTGTGTGGAATGTAATAATTCACAGTCCTACGCAGATAATGTCATGTAAATGTCATGTTAGCTGATCACACGACAGAATGTTGTCTTTTTAATTAGTTTAACTAAATTACAAATTTTTACATCCAACAATATTTTAGTCATTCGGCTCAGTAAAAATAAAGATTTGACACAAACACTGAACTATTTCACTAACTTGGCCCTGACTAGCTGATCAGAGCAGGAAAAGGAAACACTTATTTTTCCACTGGCCACTGTTCGAAATCATTAAGCTCCTGCTGGCATTTCAGGCAGATGCTTTGCTTTATTACTTTTCGTAGGAAACAATCCACAATGGAACTGTGAAAACAGTTCTTAAATTCATGGTCCATTTACTGTGTAACCATGGTTGTCTAAGCTTGCTGGCTTAGAAGAATATATAGATCCTGTCATGGATGCAAGATGTATGGGAAAGCTCAACGTCACACACATTGGTGTGTTTGATGAGAGACAGAACAGATTGAAATGCAGACTGTGATCCCGGGCGTACAGCTGGCAAGACTGAAAGGTCATTTATGAGGGAAATAAATGTCTTTTTTTAGAGTTTGCTGGCACAACTTAACAGTAAAATCGTATTTCATTTTTTTTCTTTAAAGTGAGACTATGTAACTTTTGAAAGAATGAATGACACAATTGTCCTCTTATAAATTAAAAGTTGAATTTATAAGCAATAAAACCCACCCTTGTTCAATTCAACACTCAGGGCTGCCTTACTTGGTCTGGTATGACTAGTAGCTTAAAGTCAGATAATGTTAGCAAACTTTAGATAGATAGATTAGTATTTTCTGCGATCTTGTAATTGTCTATTGTGGCCACAGTGGCCGCTGTTTAGCCCAAACTACATAGGACAGCTTTAACTATTAAAGGCTGGTTTATATTAGTACGTATAGACTCTATGCAGTAAGTGAGGATTTCTACTTGTGCGCTGGTGTTTCTGTGTTGTTCTGTCATATCTCTTTTTAGAGAATAGCAAAGCTGGTATTTGTGTATGCATGGGGAGTGTGTGGTAGAGCGAGTGAGAGAGTGACAGGGATTAGCTTTGGAGCGAGTTGAACTCAAAAACAAATAGTTGGTGTCTGAATGCCTCAGTTAAACTTTCCTTATGCAATAGTAGTAATAACAAAAACCGATCTGACCCAAATGTGAAATATTTTGTATGGAGCCTCATAATGCAACTTTAATGTGCAGGAAGAAACAGCCATCAATTTTTAAGTTCAAGCAAGTGGACCATTGGAAGTTCACTAATGTTATTCTCTGCATAACCTTTGACTTTCTCTGCTGACGCTAACGCTAACTGGACAGTTGTACATTTCATCTAGTCACCTAAACACTAAAGCATGATAGGTTTTTACAATTGATTTAACAAATGATAAAGACAACAGTATTACTTTTCTGTACTCATGCGAGGGAGCGAATGCTTCACAGTGTTCATTCCAGTAATGTAACCATTGTCGAATATGTGTAATGTGATTCCTGTCATATCCCTCGTTCCTGACATTCCTGCCTGATGTTTTTAACTTTGGAATTCACCTTGTCGTCTGTGTTCAAGGTATCACACAGATGCAACTTCCTTCATCGGAGTCCAGGATAAGGTGAGTATGTAGTGAGTGGTCGTATTTGACAAAGCACGAAAAGGTCAAAGGAAAAAGACTGAAGCTACCTGGAATAAGTGCTGACAGATTTGCAGTCTTCTATACATTCTATGAAGATGGAGCAAGGCATAGAAAGAAGCCCTGTCATACTGTCTCACTTTCAACTGGTCCCTGCAGGTTTGGAGTTGTGGTTGCGTAAACCGGGCCGCATATAAAGTGTGGTTTTTGCAGGGATTTTTCTCCGGGGATATGCTTAGCTCTCATTTATGGCTTCACTTCACTTTAAGAAAATCTCTTCAGCTACGATGGCTCCAAGATTCTTCTTAATCTCCTGAATGTCCCAACACATGGAGCAGATAAGGCAGCCAGGACTCTCACACTGATTATAATGTTTTCCTCTTCTTCTTTTCCTTGTGCCACTAATATGATTCTTCCTGCCTTTCAATTTCATTTCCAACCCTCAACTTGACTGTATCAGAATGAAGGTAAATACCTGAAAAAGAGCCAATGACTGATTCCATGAATGCAGAGGGGATTAGATGCTGATGTAAGAGATCTGGCATTAAAGCCCGAGAATGCCTTAAAGTCATTTAGCCATGTCAGTCATTTGGATTTGGTGCAACAGGATCCAGAGGCATTGTTATAAACAGCTGCTGAAAAGTCTCAGTGGTGCCTGGTCTCTGGGCTGTGTACCCATCTGTATGTCAGATAGCATCTTGTGCTGATTCTGGACTACAAATGGAAGCTTTTTTAAAATCACACATTCTGAGGCTCGGCCTTTAGAGATAGCGGGTTAGCCAGGGTAAACACTCTAAGACCATGCATTCCCACAGTGGGATGGGGTCATGCCATCAAGAAATGCCGGGACCTTAACAAATCAGCCATTTATAACTAATACATGTTTGTGTAAATGAAAAGATCAATGTCTACACAAAGAGAGAATTCAAGCCAATGTTTGGTGTGAACTACAGTCAAAGCCATACTGGGCTACTTATTATTGACCCCACACAACTGCTCTAAAAGACAGCTTTTGTTAAAAGTCTTCAGAGAGCAGTTGGGATCTTGCATTCTAAGTCCCTCGCTTTGTGTACATTTCATCTCTCGCCTGCCAAAAGCTAAACAAATGATAAAACAGCACAAATGCTTGATGCAGGCACACTGTGTAAGAGGCTGACAAGATGCTTGTAGGCTGGCACACTACCAAAATGTACAATACATTTGCATAAGACATGTCTAAGCCTAGCCTTAAATCACAGAATGTGAGGCTGACGTGAGGTGAGGAATTTCAACTCAAGTTACCTGGACACCAAAAGTATATTTACACAGATGTTTTAGTTTTTGATAACTCAGCAAAACACTGGAATATTCCTTTGAACTCCATCCTGTAGGCAAACCATATATCTACTTTTGTATAAGTCCTTTCTTTGTCACTTGCTGTTAGTTTCTGAATTCTTTACTTTCTTTTTTTAGTATCACTTTAAAGAAAAAATAACCAAACTTAACAATTTAAAAACATAAAAAATTAATTTGGAACAGAAATATTTGTGTAGTTTATTGTAGTTATAATGTGTGGTCTAATGTGCCTTAAAGTGTGAACCAAAAGCTGATGCAATCCAAAGACAAAACTACAGCAAAATACGTTCTTCAAAAATGGCTTGGACTAAAGATTGCGTCCTTAAACGTCTTATTTCCATTTAGTCAGGCAAGCACTATCCTGATTGATCTGTTATTGTCTAGGTGTGTAGCTGCAGTCAGTTAAGGAGGAGATGTTAAAGCAGATCTTTGAAAGGCAAAGGAAATGTCAGACAAAAATGTTATAAAGGTATAAATCTAGCCCCGCTGGGTCGGCCAGTGGAAATCAGCTGCTCTGAGAAAATAATCATAGACATTAAAGGTCTTTGGTGTAAATCATTTTGATCATAAGAAAACTATTGTTCAGCTTTTAGCCACTGTCCTTGTGGGTGGAAATATCTGCATGAATGTGCATAACACACCTCTTCTCATACGAAGCCTATTATACAGGACCGAAAGCATTGGACCAAAAACTAAAATTAAAGTGGTTTTTGGCAGGATTGTTACTTACTAAATGTTTGCAGATTGTGTTAGGATTTTCCACTTAACAAACACAGGCATGAATGGAAACTTGATTTTTTTTGCAAACATTTCTTCCCAAGAACTGTTACTTAAGGTGGATAATAATGTAACAATAATAATGTATACTTTGTTAATCCTGCAAGGGGAAATTACAACTTACACTCTGTTGTTATTACACACAGGTCTGAATTACACATACATGCTTATACTGTATATACCTATACATGCACTAAATGGAGAGGTGTCAGAGTGAGGGAGCTGCTCATGGAAAGGCACCCCGAGCAGTTGGGGTTCAGTGCCTTGCTCAAGAGCACCTTGGCAGTGCCCAGGAGGTGAACTGGCACCTCTCCAGCTACCAGTCCACCACCATACTTTGGTCCATATGGGGACTTGAACCAGCGACCCTCCGGTTCCCAATCCAACTCATATAAACATGCTCACAGCATGTTTTATATTAGAAATCACTTTCCCAGACAATCCCAGTGAATTTCATTTTACACCATGTACTTTTCAAGTGTTGAAATTGTTCTCAATCTATCTGTCGGTTGTGGTCTGCTAGGATGTTTTGATGTTTTGCGCCTTGTTTATACTGTTGTTGTTTTTTGTACCTCCAACTGCGAATCAAACGTCCCCTCAAGAGACAATAAAGAACTCTGAACTCTGATGTAATAGATCAGATGTTTAAACAGCTGACTGAGTGGCATTATTTTGAGCTTAGATTTGTTTGAACTCTACTTTTTTTGTACTTTTGGCCTTGTAAAGCCAACAGTGTTAATTATGTATATACATATACAGTACATCTAGCAATAATACAGTATTACATGATAAACAGTGTTTCTGCAAGCTGCATGAGCAATCGCTCGCTATTGAACCGTTTCGAGTTCATGTAGGATTCTCATAACTGGGGAGCCCAGCAGATGTTTTCCTCCGTCCATGAGTCTCAGACCACAGCTATATAAAGACAGTATAATTACTGGACTGGTCTGAGCACAGCCTGCCTTGCCCTTTCTCTGTCACACACACACACACATATACATCCACACACATACAGCCACAGAAACATAACAAGCCACTTATATAGTTTAAGCACGAAGGCCTACAAATGGCTCACAAAGTTCAATTAAGTTTAAATGTGTAGTTTGAGATTATGGGAAACATGCAAATGTGCTTTCTTGCTGAGCGATAGATGAGCGGATTGAAATGCTCATGTCCGTACACTAAATACTTAACATACATAACTGACACTGTGGGAAACAGCTAGCCTGTGTCTGTTTGAGGTAACTTAAGGCTCTGCAATTGCAAAACTCCTTTGCTTAATCTGTGCAAAGACAGAAGTATAAAAACATACACGGTGTGGTTTTACTGGGACTATTTTTTGCAAGGCTCAGTCACTTCCTGTAGAACCCACCGGGAAACCACAATGTGACATTTTTACATTTTGGTTTTAGCATGGCAGGAACAAGATTTATATATAAGGTATTTAAAAATAAGTGTTAATTGACGTGCCATCAGATAGATTAGAGTTAGATTAGGGTTAGAGTCAACAAGGACGGGTTAGCTGTTTCCCAGTTTCCAGTTTATACTAAGCTAAGCTAACCCTATGCTGATGTGAGCTTTATATTTACTGTTCAGGCAGAATAGTGCTATCTTTCTCCTTATCTAATTGTCAGAAAGAAAACAAATAAACATATTTCCCAAATTGACAAACTTACTTTAAAATGTCTTCATCACTGTTTTGGATATTTCGCTGATTTCTTTTTCCATTTATGCTTGCTTAGATTGCTTAGATGTTCTAATTATTTCAGTGCCCTGTTCTTAAATTTACTTAATTAAATTTCAAACTTCCCTTTAACTGTAGTTATTATGTTTTTATAACTGATTGTTCTGATCTTGACAATTTTAAGCTGCTAAAACACACTGCCGTTTT
>NC_045746.1:3749810-3763556 GCF_008692095.1 Etheostoma spectabile
CAGGCTATTTTGAGTCCACTAGCTGCAGAGAAAAAAGAAATTGTGAACTTTTTTCCCACACTAGTGATGTGCTGAACTTTTTTTGTGTATCACCTCAACAGTTTTTGGTCGCCTCAAGGTGTTGTTAATTCATTCTCCCATTCTAAGGAGGATTACCGACTCCACTTGACTTTGAAGCTCAAAGATTTCCAAAACACGGTTTGACTTGTTGAGGGCTTTTTAATGAGGGGATTTTGACTCGAGCCATAAATGGTCAACTCCTGTAATCAGGCCCTCGATTTCACTTTTATACTTTATGCTTTACTGGCTCTTTCATCCTCATGGGACAGATATTACACAGTGCTCAGGGGGTGCTGTGTTTTGCTGTACTTCCCATACAGGAATGTGATGCACCCACAGAGTCTATGGGATGCTAATATTGGGTGACACTGATTAGTGCTGTTGATCTCAGGTTCAATGCCGTTTGTGTGTGCAGATTGCATGTTTCCACCTAAACTTTCAGTTTAAGCAATTCAAGAAACTTTTATTTCACCACTAATATAAATGAAGGAGTGATGGGAATGTGTCTACAGTGTTTCCACACAATGCATGCTGGGATATCCTCAAGGCCTGAAGAGAATGAAAGGAATAGAATATGCTTATTTGATTTCTTGTTGAGAGATGGATATGAAAATCATACCACTCTCATGTCTGTACAGTAAATATGAAGCTACAACCAGCAGTCTGTTAGCTTAGCTTAGCATACAGACTGGAAACAGAGGAAAACTGCTAGCCACGCACAGATTGATGAAAACAAAAATCCTTAAAATTAAAAAAACCTGCCTGCCAGCACTTCTAAATTTCCCAAATGAACACAATAACCAACATGTTAAAACAACAATATGCTGGGAACAGTGCCTTCCTTTAAGCTCCACTTGTTGCTTGGTGATCTCACAGTGACTACAGTTCAACGTTTGTGTACTGATTAACAAACAAAATATATTGTGTTAATAAGAGTAGTTAGCTTTAGGGGTGCTTGAGGGTGGATTTTTTTACCCTTTCAACTCAGCCAAACTAGCTGTTTCCCCCTGTTTCAATTCTTCATGCTGAGCTATGCTAATTGCATGCTAGGCTTAGCGTCACATTTTGTGGGCAAACTTGAGAGTGGTATCAATTTTCTCATTTATTTACTCTTGGTAATAAAGCGTAAGAACGTATTTCACAAAATCTCAAACTATTACTTTAAGACAATGGGCTAAATGAGCTCATTGTTCCTGCTCTTACTCCCTGTTAGGCCTTTCCCTTAAACAGACTACACCTTTAAACTTCATCTGAATCATTCAACTATACAACTGATAAACTGAGTCCTATATCCACTTCATGTGAGAACAAGGCAGAAGTCGCCTCAAACCTGGCTTCCATTATGAGATATTTTTGCCAAATGCACCACAACAGAAATTACAGACAAGTTGGCACGCATCGGCGCTTTGATTGACGTCACCTAATGATGCATACTGCAGGTCCATGTGAAGCCCCGCAGTTACTGTAACACTAACTACTGTCGTATCAGACCAGAAAATGGAGGACAGATGCTGAAATGAGCGTGAATGATACCACCTGTAGTTTAAACGTTTCTCTCCTGTCTCTGTATTGTTTCGGTTGATGATGGCAAGGCCTTTGGTGTGTGAGAGAGCCAGATTGTGACAGACATGAAGAGAGAGGTTAGAGGATTTAAGTGAAGGACAGAGATGGACTGAGAAAGTGAGTAATGTGCAGCTAAATGTTCTGCCATTCATAAAAAAAAAAACTTAATTTACCAATTGTAGCTACATTTTTCATGGTAATGGGAAAAAACGGAATAGAATAACATTTGAAAAAGATGCTGTCTTAACTGATCAAGGGGTTTATAAGATTTTTCTACTGTACATTTAGTCCCAGAGGGTTCCTTGTTTGCATACATGGGAAATCATCAACAATTACAATGAGAACACTTACTTTCAGATTTCAAGAATTTTATAAAACAATATCACTGAGGAAAAAAAATTATAGAGATACAATACTAAATCTTTAATGGTACAGAATAGGCTACATGGGATACAAATGATTGTAAATAAAAACCACAATGAACTGCACTGAGATGGATGAAATGGATTGAAGTGGAAGAAAGAAAGAGAAAGAGAAAGTGACAGAAGTGGAAATCTAAAGATGGAGAGAAATTGAGCGTGAGAGAAAGAGAGCCCCAGAGGCAGAGAGAGTGGGTGTATTGTGCTGTGGAGTCGGATCAGGTCGTCCCGTTCAGAGCAGAGAGAGAAGCGCTGCTCAGATCAGCTCAGAGGCTGACAGCTCTCTGACAGGGATTAGAGGACTGCCTGTAAATAATAGGGGTTCAGACCTGGGGCACCTTGCTTCTTGACAAAGGGCACATTTCTCATCTATCACTCTTTCCATCTCTTGACAGGTCCAGCATAAGTGATATAAATGGTTTATAAGCACTGTAAAGTGGAATTCTTTCAGCAATCTTCTGCGTCATCTCAAAGAGAAACATTAACATTTCTAGGAAAATGAACGGAGAGCAAAGTAGCAGACTTAGATGACATCATTAATTTGAACTGAACATCTGTGGGCCAGACACAGACCCAGCCTTAAAATAGGTATTGTGGGCAGGCGGCACGCAACCTGCAGGATATATTTATTTGTTTCATTGAAAAGCAAATGTTTGCTTTCAACAATTTGAGACAAAGATGCTGTTGCATGAAATGTCAGACAATACTGTGTGTAATCAATATGAAGATTGAAATTCAGTCCAATAAATACAATACAGTTTGCAAAGTTGAAGAAGTATTGTCTCAGATCATAAAGTTCTACATCATGCATTGGAGTTAATGCATGATGGGCATGTGTAACACCATTAGTCCCCACAAACAAGCCAGCTGTGACAATGTGAGCTAAACGATGCCATGCAGATGTGCATCTCTCATCATTCCTCTAGCTCACTGTGATTGGAGGAAAGAGCATGGACATGAGAAATCATTAAAGCAACCAATAATTATTTTAATGTACATGTGGGCATGTGAGCAGCATAAATGTCTTTGGGTTTCCAGACACGCCCTGTAGCCACCGGAGCTGAGGAGGAGGATCGGGTGAAAGTGGAGCGGAGGGAGAGAGAAGAACCCGTCCCCTGTCTGAAGTATGCGGGGCTCGTCCTCTCAGACCTTACGTCAGCCCGGACTCTTAAACAAAGTGTGGGTCCCGGTCAGGACGCAGACAGAGCTGCACGGAGATGACCGCGACGGGAAGAGGAGGATGTAGCACACTTGCGGACAGCGGCGTGTCATGCTTTTAAAACGGAACTAATTCGGGACTCAATGCATTTGCAGATCATCACCAGTGATGAGTTGGCTCCTGTTGTGGATTCTAACTGCAGCCGGGATTCAACAGGTGGGACGAATGATAGATTTATTATAGATTATTTTAATTATAGATTTCTTTTTAATATGCAAGGTGCATGCTTAGCTCACTTTCAGGTTACACACAAATTTGTGAGATTAACATTATTCTGCATCTCTATTGTCCATTAGTGTGTTTAAATTATTAGAGGTTACCTATGGGGACTTGTGTTTGTATAGGCTAATTCACAGTAAGTTTTAGTGACTTCTGACAGTTTTTATTTTTATTTTACCAACTATTGCTGTAAGGACGTTAGTCTATTTATATAGTTTATACATAGTTTTGTGGTACTCAATGGCAAGTTTATAGTAACATAAATGAATGTGATAATATCAAAAATTTTGTTGGCTGTATCTGTAACTGTGGTCAGTGCTGCCTATGGCACGTTTTCTTGACTTGTGAAAGAGAAAGCTTGATTGAATAGACTGACTAACCTGGACTCCATTTTTCCCTCTAATTGTTTCCGAGGAGAAGTCGTTTAGTCATCCACCATCCCGGGGTAAATCTGCAGAGTGAGATGCTGGCAGTTGCCACTCTGCAGCTTCACTTCCCATCGTTTGTTATGTGCTAGTGCCACCTCGTGGTTATATAGGAAACTAAGCTTTTTTTTCTATATGATCTATTCTCCCAGTATTTATCTGTAAATCGGTGGATCATCTTTTGGAATTGGAATGCTTGAGTAAAAGAAGAAATCCGGGATTTATTCCCAAATAAAATGCAGTCTTTTCAGTCTTGCCCGTTTAAAAAAAGAAAAGTAATCACTTGTCAAAATTATAGGTTCCTTCACAATTATAGGTTCTTACACAATTTGCACTGTGGTCATAACATCTACATATTACATCTTATAACTTATTCTCTGTTACATATTATTCTTTTTCTTATTCAGTCGGACAGGTTACAGGTTATTATATTTTATATGTAATAGTCATAGTTTATATTTGTTCACTTTTTTGCTGTTCACCATTGCACACAGTCTACCATAGTGTCTTACCTTATCATGGTCATTGCATTTCTGTGAATGATTTTTGTTTTTATTCTTATGTATGTGTGATAAATGTGTGTGTGTGTGTGTGTGTGTGTGTGTGTGTGTGTGTGTGTGTGTGTGTGTGTGTGTGTGTGTCTGTGTGTCTGTGTGTGTGTGTAAATGTATTTGTTGTGTTATGGTTGTCTTGCTACTGGATGGCTAAAATTTCCTTCGGGATGAATAAAGTATCTATCTATCTAATAATACATTGTTTCATAGGGGATGTTATTAGGCTACTATCCTTTGAGCTGATCATGTAATGCAAAACAGTAATGCAATGTTTCATAGCATCTTTCAAAGTATGAACATGTTTAAACTGTTTAAAGCTTCCTCCTTTAAGTGTCACAAGTTTTTGTGCTAGACAGTTTGTCTATTTTTTTAATACAAAATGTTGTCACACCTTCCTGCAAAGAGTTTGTCCATGCCTGTGCGTAGAAGTCATCTGATCCAACAGGAGGGGAAAGATCAAACCAGCAGGGAAAGGAAGGTCATTAGTCATCATGGTCACTTCTCACAACAGAGAAAAGAAAATAGCATTATAATTAACTGGCCATCACCAAAACATGAAAGCTGGAAAAAAATTCAAAGAGGTGATGATATCGAAGGTTTGTGTCATGAATATCTAAATGTCTAAAACCTGAATATTTTGAGATCACCAGACTATTTAAGCATCTTTCTCTGCTTTTAGTTTTGCTCTAGTTTTCTTGGATTTGTGTTACTCTAACTCATTTAGTGCTCTGTTAGGGCTCTCTCTCTCTTTCCTGACAGCGTTTAAATACCTTTTAAATAAAATCATGCTGGATTTAGTCAGCAAAGATGAACGATTTCAGGGTGATGATTGCATTAGGCTTTACCCAATGTTTTCATAATTAACTTATGAAACGCCCACCTCTCTCTGCTCTCCTGTATTTGTTAAGAGTGATGGACAGCTTTTGTGCTGTTTGTTTTGTTTTTCCCTTCTTTACAAATTAGCCTGAGGGCTAAATGAACTAATCTGAGGAATGACTTAGTGGCACGGCCGTGATTAAAACTCATTTATTTGCATTAGCCTTTAACATTGAGCACAGCAGCTGTTAATATGACCATAATTACATTGAAGTGCTAAGAACAAGCTTAGGGATATGACATAGGTCGCATAAGACGATTAAGCTTGTTTCCTCACAATTAATTGCGAATTAAGTGTGCATGCACTATTTTGTAACTGTTGCAGATTTTAAATATGATAATGGAACACTTCCAGAGTGTTAAGTACATACAAGACGGGACTGTGCCATTGCTTTATTAAGACCACCGGGTGTGTAATTCATTTTAATGGCCTTAATTGATTTATTGCACAGAACAGACGTTAACAGGCTGCCACGTGTTCCACCCGTGTACGCAGTGAAACAAAGGTGTTTGACACAATTAGGATCAGAATGTGAAAGAATTCAGGAGAGCCTTGCCACATATAGGCTCAAATAAATTTCATGTGTTAAAAGATGACTGTTTGGTTATTCTCAAACACAGAGAAAGACTAGCTTCTGATGTCTGTGTGACCAAAGATAATGCTGTATTTTTTAATTTAGTGAGGGTTCAGTGAAATGACTACAAATATAAACTGCACATCAAATGAAACTGATTCTATTTAAAAAAAAAAAAAAAAAAAAAAAAGTTATCTTTTAGGCCTGATTTGTTCACTTTCCTCTCTCCAGGTCTACTCCCAGAATTCCACTGCAATGCCGCCTGCCATAGCCTTCACATCCCCAGCTGTGGACCTGTACAACCGCACGCAGTACTGCAAGTGGCCCTGTGAGTGCCCTAATGTAGCCCCTACCTGTCCGCTGGGCGTGAGCCTCCTCATGGATGGCTGTGAATGCTGCAAGACCTGTGCCCGGCAGGTGGGCGAGGTGTGCAACGAGGCAGACACATGCGACTACCACAAGGGACTGTACTGCGACTACAGCTCGGACAAGCCTAGGTACGAAAAAGGAGTGTGTGCATGTAAGTGTCACTCACCAAAACCGACAAAACAAAGATTTTACACAGTTTACTTTCTGATGTGTTCTTGGATCGCTGTCCACACCGCAGCACAGACTGCAGGTGACCAGTTTCATTAGAGCGGGTGTTTGCTGCCATATTAACACTGGTTGTCCTAGCAACACACTGCAACACTTCTTTTTAAAATACTATACTTTATTTACTATACTTATTTTTTGACATATTACACTATGTCATTTTTATCACTTTTTTGACATGCCATAATGTGACTTCTTCAACATACTATATTATGGCTTTTTGTCAATTTTTTCAACATTTTATGTTATTATTCTTTTTGACATACTAGATTATGGCTTTTTTACAATTTTTCTGACAAACTATACTACGGCTTTTTATAGCTTTTTTTGACTTACTATATAATTATTCTTTTTGACATACTAAACTATGTTGTTTTATCACTCTTTCGACATACTATTCTATGGCTTTTGTTATCACTTTTTTGACATACTGTACTATGTCTTTTTTGTTAATTTTGTTGACATACTATACTATGGCTTTCGTTTATTTTTTCTGACATATACCATGGCTTTTTTATGAATTTTTTCAACATGATGTAATGACTTTTTATCCCTCTCCTTAACATATGGCAATGGCTTTTTATCACTTTTTTGGACAAACTATACTGTGGTGTTTTTAATCCCTTTTTTCTACATACTAGGCTACAGTACTTTTTTTTCCGACATACTATATTATGGCTTTTTTATAATTTTTTTTGACAAACTATACTACGGCTTTTATAGCTTTTTTGACATACTATATTATTTTTCTTTTTGACATACTTTACTATGGCTTTTATTATCACTTTTTTTGACATACTATACTATGGCTTTCTTTTATTTTTCTGACATACTATACTATAGCTTTTTTATCACTTTTTTCAACATACTGTAATATGACTTTTCATCACTCTTTCCGACATACTATACTATGGCTTTTTATCACTTTTTTGACATACTATATCATTATTCTTTTTGACGTACTACATTATGTTTTTTTATCACTTTTTTGACAAACTATACTATGGGGTTGTAATCACTTTTTCCAACATACTATACTACGACTTTTTATCACTTTTTTTCGAAATACCATTCTATGGCTTTTTTATAATTTTTTATATACTATAATATGTCTTTTTTGACATACTATGCTACTATGCAAAAAAAAAATATTACTAAACTATACTATGGTGTTTTTAATCACTTTTTTAGACATACTATATTATGGCTTTATTATTACTTTTTTTTGACATACTATGCTATGGCTTTTTTATCACTTTTTGATGTACTACAGTATATTTTTATTCTTTTCGACATACTACACTATAGCTTTATTATTACTTTTTTTGACACAATATAGAATGGTTGTTCTATGACCACAAGCTTGGCAGATCAATCCCAAGCTCCTCTGGCCACATGTCAAAGTGTCCCTGACTTTGGCTACACTTTGTCTTTTTTCGGCATGGTATAATATGAATTTCTTTATTACTTTTTTTGACATACTGTACTATGGCTTTTTTATCATACTATACCATGGCTTTTTAATCACTTTTATTTTACATACTATGACTATTTATCACTTCTTTTTGAAATACTATACTATACTATGGCTGTTCTTTTCAACATACTACAGTATGACATTTTCAACATACTATACTAGGACTTTTTATCACTTTCTTTCAACATACTAAGGCTTTTTATCACTGTTTTTTGATGTACTTTATTATTATTCTTTTCAACATACTACACTATGGCTTCATTATTACTTTTTTCGACATACTATACTATAACTTTTTATCACTTTTTTAACATACTATAGTATGGCTTTTTATCACTTTTTGACATACTATACTATGGCTTTTTATAATTTTTTGATATACTATACTTTGGCTTTTTATCACTTTTTGACATACTATACTATGGCTTTTTATCACTTTTTGACATACTATACTATGGCTTTTTATCACTTTTTGACATACTATACTATGGCTTTTTATAATTTTTTGATATACTATACTATGTCTTTTTATAATTTTTTGACATACTATACTATGTCTTTTTATAATTTTTTGACATACTGTACTATGGCTTTTTATAATTTTTTGACATACTGTACTATGGCTTTTTATAATTTTTTGACATACTGTACTATGGCTTTTTATCACTTTTTGACATACTATAACTTTTATGACTTTTTTCGACATATGATACTATGACTTTTGTTGACATACTGTACCATGACTTTTTAACCCTTTTTTCAATGAGTTTATCATCACTTTTTTCTACATGCTATAATGAGACTTTTTATAATTTTTTGACATTCCTCTACTAAGACTTTTCAACATGCTATACTATAAGGTTTCTTCTTTTTATAACCTTAAAATAATCCACCTTTGTTTGACACATAATTGGTTTTATTCAACTTTTCAATGAAAGTCTTACTAATTAAAACCATTCCCCCTTTTCTTCAACTATTGTCCCTACTTCACCTTCTTATATGGCAATTATGCCAGCAGTCCAGTTCAGCTTTAGTCATTTAACCTTTCCGCCTTTACAAGCATTTTCTGCAGGAAATGCATTCCCTAGTCCACCTACAATGTCATAGATTTTTACATACTAAGAATAATTTTATTTATAACTACTTTATTATGATTCTAAATGCAATGACATTGTGACCTGACTTCCATGTGTGCAGTTTTCCTTGCATGTCTCTAAAATATGTGTCCGACTGCTTGTTGTTCCTCTCTGCCAGATATGGTTGGAACAGGCTGTGAGCATGATGGCGTGATCTACCGTAATGGGCAGAGCTTCAAGCCCAACTGTAAATACGAGTGTGTTTGTGTGAACGGTGCCATCGGTTGTGTGGCGTTGTGCACAGAGTCCCAGCCTCCGCGGGTTTGGTGCCAAACCCCACGCCGGGTCAAAGTCAGGGGACAATGCTGTGAGCAATGGATCTGTGATGAACCCAAAAGAGGGCGCAAGACGGCGCCGCGACATGCAGTAGAGGGTAGGACGCCTTATATATTTTATGCATATATATATATATATATATGTATGTATATGTATGTATGTATATATATATATATATATATATATATATATATATATATATATATATATATATATATATATATATATACTAGAGATCCTACTAGAGGGGTTCATGTTTTCTCTTGCTTGGTGAAGTTAGGCTTTATCTTGCAAACTTTTTCTTTTTTACAAGTCCCAATTGAACTGCCAAATCCCCTAATTCCCTTCCAGCCTGCTGAAATGAAAAGTCTGAAAACATCAATGCAAACTAAATCAAAGGGAATGCTTCAAGTATAGGAAGCAAACACAATAACTATTGCGAGGCAATAAACTAGGGAAATGATTGTCATTGCTTTATAAGCATGATTATGTAAACCTATTCTTAGGTTCAGGAGGATTTTTAAAGAAAGTAATCTGGAGTATATCATTGTAGATGCAGTTCACTGAATAACTTCATATGTACAGTTGAATGTATTGTACTTGGTTGTAAGAGGCCAAGGAATACAAAGTACAATTTATATTGTTTTTTCAACAGCAGATGGATAAGCTTGGGTTTGATAAGTAGCAGCAGCTGTGTTTGGAATTGGCAATAAACACATATGTGAGTCCAAGCGGATCATGAAGTTTGGGTGTGTGTGCAGGGACAGACCAATCCTTTCCTGTGGAAGACCTCACACTGTTTTTGGGTTATGTCCAGTTTCCAGTCCTGTATTGCAGCAATGCTGTGGAGGGATCAATGTGAACGAAGATCTCTTTGTGTTGCATAAGGATACAAATCAGATCCAGATTACAAGGCAAACATAATTTAAAGATGTAGATCCAAAAAAGAAGGGTAGGCAGTGTTCCTATATGCTTCTCTTGGTAATAGCTTCTCTTACAGGGGTTTTGACTTTTCTCTGTCGCCAAGTTAAATCATTATGGTGAAATCTTAATCATTAATCATTTTGTGCTTTAGTTCTTTATTTTGTTTTTTATTATTATTATTATAATTATTATTAGTTGTATCAGTCTGTATCACAAATAAACTGTGATATTTGTAGCAGTTTGTCGACATGATCTATTGACCTCACTTCTCTGATCTAGCTTCGCCAGCTGAGACCAGGAGCTGGCACAAGAACTGCATTACCCAGACTACCTCGTGGAGCCCCTGCTCAAAGACGTGTGGCCGCGGCCTGTCCCTGAGGATCTCTAATGCCAACGAGCAGTGTGAGCTGGTCAGAGAATCTCGCCTTTGCAACCTGCGGCCCTGTGAGGTCGACATCACCAAACACATCAAGGTAGTGATTCTGTTTAATATCTTCAGCGGTTAAACAAATTAAATTATGACAACTGCCTGTTGGTTCCCTGACTTTACACCTTTCATCTCCCTTCTTTCATCAGCCAGGAAAGAAATGTCTGAACATATACAGGGATGAACTGCCCTCAAACCTCACCATCTCTGGCTGCACCAGCAGGAAGCAGTACAGGCCCAAATACTGCGGCGTCTGCACAGATGAGCGCTGCTGCATCCCCTACAAGTCCAAAACCATCGACGTAGAGTTCGAGTGTCCTAACGGGACGGGATTCACGTGGAAGATGCTGTGGGTCCAGGCATGCTTCTGTAACCTCAGCTGCAAAAATCCCAACGACATCTTCGCTGAGTTGGAGAATTACTATGGTCACCCAGAAGTCATGAACTAACAGGTGGCAATCATGTTTTCTGCCTGTGGGAGGATCCTGACTTTCTCCTGGCTTCTTTTTCTCTTATGCAATGGTTTGTGTTTGTGATGTGTGTAATTATGTACAAGGGATTTTCTTATGTTTTTTTTCCTATTGGAAAAATCTGTAAATATGAAATATATATGTGTCTCCAGATTCATAAAGCATGATGTGCTTTTGAAGAATATTTGAAGAACTGCTTTGCAAATGAAAAAGCCAGTGTTGAAAGTTGAAGGCTTAATTTATGTAGCTTTTTGCATATGTAATAACATATGTAGTGTTCTTGAGATGCTTTCAAATGCAAATGTCTGTCTTAAACTCACAAGTCAACTTAGATAAGGCTTTACTGTTGAAATTTTCCTTTCTATTTCATGAATACTTTATAATAAAAGTAAAAAAAAAGAAGGCAGAAATAGACTGAGATGTCAAAGACAAAGCCTTATTTTAGGACCACATGTCTTAATATGCAATAATGACAGAAACAGGAAAGATCAGTTACAAGATGTTTTTATTGTAATTTTTTTTAATAAATACAAATTGTTATGTCATTTTAATCCTTTGTCTACAGCATTAGACAGTTGTGCATCTTTAAAAAGCTGTGTATGTCTTCTACAAAGCAAAATGTTGCGGTAGTGCAAGTAAAATACAGGAGTAGAAGGTGTCCGGTAAGTTCTATGGCTATCCTCATGTTAACATGTGGACCCATCACTTCACTCACCAAAAAAAAAAATCCACAACCACAGGAGCATCACGTCTAAAAAACAAAAAAAAAGAGAAATATTCCATGGCACATCTTTGTTCCATTGTGCTTGATTGCATAGAAATCATCATAATATTAATAAAGCATACAATGTAAAAACTTAACAATTTTCTGTTTTAGTGTTTTGATTCATGACAAAGCATACAGCCTTGTTGGAATGTACTTAAAATCACTGTTTGATTCCTGAAAGACGTAAGTTCACCAGAGAACAGATGTGTAATTGTTAAAATAAGAGGTTTTTAAAGAAAAAAAACTCAAGGATAATAGATATTGGCATGGTGAAACAATATTATTCGCTGTATGTACATGATATACTGGAAGTCTTTCCCTCAATGTTACATAGCAATTTGTGAGGAAAACTGCCATTTTCATTTATCCAAGTACCTCTTCTTTCCAGCTCTCTTCCAACATCTACAAATCTGCTCTAATGCACAAACAACAACACTTCAGACATGGAAGATAAAGAATAAATGATCACACAATTACAGTTAGAACAGACAAAACTGTCATTTACAGTCAGTTATATTTAAGAAAGCTGTATCAATATGGTAAAAATGGATAAAACCGGGATAAGGGAACGCAGAGATGGAAATACTTTTTTTTTTAAACTTTTTTTTTATATTACGTATGAGAGCTACATGAACAAGCTGGTGTCCTTGTAGCCACAGCTTTCTCCAACATTCGCAGCTTCGGTGTTCCCAAATGCTGTGTTGCCCCTAACTAAACATTCACCTGACCAAGGAGCTCAGGAGCATTTTCTGTTCAGATATGTTTGAGTCCTTCAGAGTGACTAAACAGACATACAGTGACCCTGACCTCCTACTCAAAAGACATCTTATTTTCAAATTGGGGCATCTCAGCTGCATCAAATAGTCTGCATGAGAGTGTCCATTGTGCATTTTTACAATTCCAGGAATGCTATCTTAATGTCCCTCTCCCCATTTGTGTGTATGTGCGTAGTAATGTGTGTGTCAGTTAGAGGCAGCGCAGCAAAACCCGAAGGGACCTTGAGAGGTTTGGGTGCCTGGAGAGTGAAGGTTCACTTAGCAGGACACTTGGGTGGACTTCGGCACGGCTTGGTCTACGTTGCTGTTGGCCGTGCCCTCCGTGTGGGAGCGTCCGCGCTGGTTGTCTGCAGTGTGGCTGCGGCTGCCCTCGTTTGTGTGCGAGCGGGAGCGGTTTCCCTCGCTGGTGTGAGAGCGGGAGCGGTTGCCCTCAAAGGAGGTGACGCTTGAGCTGGAGGCAGTCCGGGAGCGAACCAGGCGGGTCATGCCAGCAGAGGGCACTGAGGGGAGGGGAGGAGAGGAGAAGGAGTTAGTAAATGACACTGTTTTGCCTGAAGATTATACTAGTGCTACTGTGAATGAACATCCAATTGTGTAATATATAATGCCACAACTGTGAAAGAAGCCACTTTGACCTGAATAGTGGATATTATTTCTTCCATCATTTAAGTACATTTTTACAGTTTTGCAAAAATAATTCTTCAGTGGTACGACTTTTAAATTTGACTAGTTCTTCAACACTGCACACTTTGTAGAACAATAAACATCTGGAGTTGACCTTTGGCTTTGGAGTTCTTGTTACACTGTGAGTACATGGGTCATTTATTAACTAACACCAACAAAGGGGTAAAGAGGAGACTGTGGCTGAACTCTGCAAACACCCTTGGCACCAAAAAAAGTACAATGTTTAAAGTGCTCATATCATGTTCATTTTCAAGTTTATAATTTTATTTAGAGGTTATATCAAAACAGGTTTACAGGGTTTAATAA
>NC_045746.1:3763566-3774611 GCF_008692095.1 Etheostoma spectabile
AAAAAACTGTCTTGAGCTCTCCGTTTTAGCTACAGAGTGTGCCATCCCACTTCTATTCCATCTTTTTTGGGAGTTGCACATGCACAGTAGCTAGGTAAAGACTGCTACCCACTCAGAAGCAGAGTGTGAGGGTATGCCACACTAGCAGCTAAGCGGGCATTAGAACGTGTTATAAAAGTGAGGCACGTTTGTCACTGAAGTAAAAGCTGGACTACATTAGAGCTGTATGGAGCAGTTTGTGAACAGTGTTTTCTGTTGGAGATGGTAAGTCCCTTTGGGGTGGACTTAGTAAACCTATAACGTGCACAAAAAAGATACATAACACAGTAAAGAAAAGGGGGAAAAGCCAGAAAGCATAATAGGAGTACTTAACACACAAAAAAAAAAATGTCAGAGGAAAAAAAATACTGCATGCCTTGAATACTTACTGTATCCCATGCCCTGAATGAAGTACTTGAAAGCTTCTGTCAGTTTGGCAGGCTGCAGAGATAAAAAAGTAGGAAGATAATTAGTCCTTTTGTCATTATCATACTTGTTTACATAACATTGACAGACTCACTCTCTCATCCAGCAGCTTATGGCTCAGGGTCTAAGATATGACAGCTGTCATGAGCAGGTGCTACGCAGGGTGGAGGATTACAACCTGACAACTGTGGTTCATGTCTGCCACTTCCTAATGCTCTTACGTGCAACCTTCATATGCCATCCATCCGTCGATCCATCCACCTGTTCCGATTATCCAGCCTTGCTCTACAACATTTACAGTGTCTAGCAAAGCTTTTCTGTTTCTGTCACACAAACATACACACCTGGTCCACCTGGGGCATGCCTCCGCAGTCAGCCATCTGGAGAGGGGAGGGAAAACACGAAAGGGGCCATTAGCATTTAGCATGTTGGCGCTTGTACATTCACACAGCAGTGGACACACGCCATTACACTCAACATGTCCCATTTGAACATGCGTGACACCTTGTCCCTGCTACCTCCAATCAGTGTTCCTCTAGACCCTAAACAGTTAACCCCAATAAATGGCACCCATTTTAGCTCCAACAGCCATTTGGTTTTAGTTGTGGATCATAAAAGGTTGCCATGGGCCAATACAAGTAGGTCAGTTGCAGCAGATTGCGTTCTCAGAGGCGATACGCATACGCACATTGCCTCATTCAGCTTTACCCATGGTTAATATGTCACCAGATAAATGCTGAGCCACTGGAATCTTATCAGCCGATGTGTTTCCAACAAGGCTATTATTATCTGAATGAGGACAAGGGACAGGAGGTGGAGGAGGCCCTTGTACCTTAAGCAGGGTCGTCTTTGTTGGATCCAGCTTGGTGTTGCACTCAACCTGTGGGTACAATTAACACATCTATTCAGTAAAGTATCTCATATTATTAGTGGTCATATTTTGCTGGTTGAATATATAAATTGATATGGCTAAAATAATGTACAAGAAAAGTTCATTTCCGTTAAACTACAATTTGAAAAGAAGGCTTTAATGTATCACTTATAATTGCTATATATGCCTTATAAAAGCTGAACAAATCAGTAGTGGTGTTTGGGGGATCATGGGCGCCTCTCTGAGCTTAAAGCAGTAACAGTAACAATCCTCTCAACTTTAACAGATTGAAACTACTCGGTCACTTGATATCCGTTTCCAACTTTGTTCTTGCCTAAGTCATGTTAAACTGTTGTCCTTAAGTATTTAATCATGCATATTGGTTAGGCTTAAACAGGTGAGTGGAGTGAATGGAAAATATATCCAGCACAAGTCACGTGGATTAGCATTAGAGCCTTGTTTTTAAATGGCTGTGTGAACGACTATAAGATTGCGCTTATACTCACCACAGCCTCCACAGCAGGAGAGCTGTCGCCAACCACAAGCAGACTATGGCACCTGTATAAGGGAGACACATACAATTACATATTTATTATAATATTATGATTCAAAATAAAACATGCAGCAGTTGATGTTGCTGATTTTTGCTTAATGACAACCTACTTGAGGGTCCTGACGTTGCTTCCGGGGATCGGCCTCTCAATTTCCAGATCCCTCCGACTGCAGAGAGAGACATTTTGTTATAAAAAAATGAAAAAAACAACAACAAAAACAACTTTATTTTTGTTAATTAAAAGTTACGATTTTGCAACCTGTTTTTCTTTACTTGGTGTAGTTTTAGCCATCGGACTTTGATGTGTTTTCTTTACCTTTCGTAGGACTTGACAAAGAGATGCAGGTTAAACTGGTTCATGTCATTTATGATGTGGTGACGGTATGTTCCAATTAGGTCCTGGTTGGTGTTGATCTCCTCCTGGGGGTGACCAAACAACATTTATTTGACACACTGAGACCTAAAAAGGCCTAGAAAGATTTAGTTAACAACTCCAAGAGAATTTGAATCAATACTTTTCCAAAGAGGTGGGTGATGATCATGTCAGGCATGGCATTGGTCCAGCCGCTGATCTGAAATTAGACATAAAAACTACATTTAGCTTTTAATGCTGCGTTTGTTAGCTGTGCCAGTCCAAAATTCTCAATTTCCAGTTAGTCTCTGGTGGGGTTTCAGACAATAATTTAAAATGTTTGTTATGCATGTATGATTACCTTGTGTGCAGCCCAGTCCATCCATCCCTCAGCACATGGGTTGATATTGATGAGCAACAACCCCTCCACCATGTTCGGGTAGTCCAGCTAAAAACAAACAGAAAAAAAACATGAAAAAAGGGATTTATTACTGCAACATATAATGCGGCATTGAGCTAAATATGTGCAAAAAACGTTTTCCCCAATTGATTTAATAATTCAATTTCTGTTTAATTCTAATTTCTGTGTTACAAAGAGGCTTTCCTCGTCAAATACATTTGAAACGAAATATATATAGTGCAGTGATGCACTCTTGATTTAGTTACAGAGAAGGCAGCAGCAAGGAGTTAAAAGTTCTATCTCTGTCCGCCTTGTCAAAAGAGTGAGACGTCCTACTGAGCACAGTGTTGAGCTGATCTGGAACATTCCAATCTGGAAGCTTTTATGGCTCAGCAGGCTCAAGCAATAAGCAACATTATATTGCCAAAAACAGCAAAAAGAAGAAACACATTAGCTAGCTCTGTTAATCCTTAAATGATTAAA
The DNA here is from genome assembly GCF_008692095.1 of Etheostoma spectabile. NCBI lineage: Eukaryota > Metazoa > Chordata > Actinopteri > Perciformes > Percidae > Etheostoma > Etheostoma spectabile. The sequence goes on from NC_045746.1 coordinate 3,766,691, forward strand.
ACTTATAATTATTAAGCCTGATTGAGAGGGGGAGGGGGGAAACTTACAGCAAATCTGGTCAGAATGTAGGCCCCTGCTCCAATGCCCATTCCGACAACACTCTTCAGCCTGTGCTCAAACATATATGGAAACTGTTAGAACAACAGGTTAGAAACAGTCTTAAATTTGAGCGTGAACAGTTGGTGTGAAAACTGCAGCTCAACTTACCCAAAGTGCTTTAACACCAGTGGGAGGGTCTCAGAGAGTTGGTCCATAGAAGGGTACTCATATCTGGAAGACAAAAAGCATATTGTTACAACTAATATTGAAAAAATTTAATTGTAGCCTTTATCTTATCACTGATCTAAATTGCTTTGTATTTTTGTTATCAGCTTGTATTAACCATTTACCTATGTTTCATTGTCTTTTTTTATGTCATGTTCAACTTAAGGAGCGCTAACGTGAGGCAAAGTCCCCCCCTCATTAAAGCAGAGATTAGCTTGAACGAGATAAACGCCTATCCCCGCAACACACTTCAAATTAGGTCGTCTTAGCCATTGGATCTACCTGCCAAGTCAAAGGTCACCAACTGCTTGACATACATTAAGGGCTTGTTTGTGTTTTTGTGATTGTGCGTGTGTCTGCATGGCTCACCCAGTGGAAAAGGTATTAGCTCCCTCATGCTGCCCGGGGGCGTCAACGTGACAAACAGCAAAGTGCTGCATGATCTCTGACATGTCCTCATGGTTGAAGAGAGTGTCCCAGCAAGTTTTGTCTAGAGAGCAGCCAAAAGAAAAGGGAGGTGGATGAGTGACACATGGCTAATAAGTAGAAATTATCTCAAGTAACCAGTGAATACATTTGTTTTTGTGCCTCATAGTCTCACAACATCTGACACCATCACAAGAAATCTGTCGGTAAGCATGGAAACGTTTAGATACTGTAATGTAGTAGACTTAATATCAAGTCAGTTGGAGAACCTAATCTCGTCCCACGTGGTGCGTTTAAGTCAGAACACCCCAAGGCTTTAGACACAACAACATATGTTTCACCTAGATTGAACTGAAGAGGGAGCTAGGCTTACGGTTTAGTCCAATGTCATGGAAGGTGAGGATGACTGGTCTGTCACCCTTGGGAACCCCCTTCATTGTACAGCGAATTCTTCCATGAGGAGTCTCCACATCATGTTCCTATAGATGCAAAGAAAATGACCAAACTTTGAATAAAATGTGTGAATAACAAACAAAAAAAATGTGTAGATAACAAAAACAATTGAACAAAATTAAAAGTAAACATCAAGGAATTTAGCTTTAAGCTAAAAAGATGAGAAACTTGTTGCACTTCTGAGTTACTGCAGGGAGGCAACCAAAATTTAGTTTGATAATGTTTTAGAAGCAAAAAATAAATTAAAAAACAAATAAATTACAGAAAATATACATCAACATGAATCCAACATATTTAGGTCGCCCTACACGTTTTAGTAACTTCAGTTTATAACGCAACTCAATTTTATACAATATGTGTTGATTAATGCCATCAATCATTTATGCTTTCTTTCAATTTTTAAAACTACTTTCCAAACAAACTACAAAATTGTCGACTTATTAAAATCAAGCTCATTACTCAAGCCACAAAACAGATATATAAAACAATTCTTTATGAGCACTTCAGTGCTGACACCTGTTCTACAACTGCAGCAGGGAGCATAATTTAACACTTCACCGGAAACTACTCAGCAAGCAAGCATTTAAATAAAGCCTTTAGTCTACTCACACTGACTTCAATCTCAGCAACAATCATTTCCACATCAGAATCCACCAGAACCATGTTTGCAGGAGAGGAGTTCAACGCTGCTCGCTACTGAAAAATTGTCACAGTGGCTCCCTGAGCTTTAGATTCAAATGTTGGTAATCCTCTGAAGTTGTTTAGCTCTGCTCTGGGAGCTGCATTTTATAACCCTGCTGCTTACCAGTTGGGGTTAAGCCCCCTGCCTCCCATGGTGCCTTGCAGGCTGGTCAAAACAAGCTATCTCTAGATGGAGATATCCCTAAATTGGATCAACCAATGTCAATTAGAGGGGCAGTGGCTGTGTTGACATGGCGAGTACATATGGGTGTGTGATCAGTAGGAAAACATGCTAAATGAATGAGGGAAGAGAAGACACCAGTTAGTGTGGAAATATTTCCAAAAATAATGGCAAAACTGAGAAACCTTAGCTAAAATAATAAAATGTATCACCGCGACCAAGGCTAGAACGATATTGTCAGAGATTTAGTCACAATAAAGTCAGAAACTTCTAAAAATACTTTATAGCAGTCAGTGACTGACTGATTTGATAGGCTTATGTAACCAGAAGCAATACAGACAGAATATTTCAACATAAAAGCTTAAACTCCTAAATGCTAGTAATTCTCGTGTGTGTGTGTGTGTGTATGTATTTGAAGAGTTATATTCCAAAATAAGATATACACTCTTGGGTGCAACATCCTGTCTAAAAGATGTTATGAAAACAAACCAGTGAATATGTCAAAACATTTTTTGTTTTGAAAACAGTGCTATATGAGACAAATGCTTGTATACACCCTTACATTTCTATATTTTTACCAAAATAACATTTTTGAAATCAATCTGTTTATGTGCAGATTGAATCTGCCCAAAGGTGACCTGACTTGAAGGTCTAGCAATGACCTATTGGGTAGTTTTCAAACCAGTTTTGACCGCATGAGATCTGCCTTGGGGAAACAGCCAAAGAGGCCTATATCCTATTTACTGGTTGTAAAGTACACATAAACATCTAAGGAGTCACTGTGCCCCATATCACACACTCTCCACCTCTACTGGGCAAACTCAAGCAGGCTTCACTGGGGAGACATTCCTCCACACAACAACATGTGGGCATGTTAAGTACATAGGCATTTATTATGAAAGTCAGGAGTAAACCCGCAATATTGTCACCCTCAACTAATCCTACGTCACTAACGTTTGGAAAATTAGCTGCCAAAAAGATATCAAACAATTGCACTAGAAACTTAACAGTCAGTGTAACAGCTAATTACAAATTAGCTCTTAAATCTTGGACTGCCTGACCAGAAAACCCTTAATCACAGACACTCCATAACTGGAGCCACCATGTTTGAGTTAAAGGGCAATGAAGTTTTGAGAATAGTGGCTTGAGGCTCAGAGACAGAGTCCAGCCACATGTCAAAGTGTCCCTGAGCAAGACACAAAACTCCAAGTTGCTCCTTGGATGCTGTATGTGTAGCTGTCCTAATACTTAAAATGGGTTCAAATACAATAATATAATTTCCCTACATTGTACTGTGTGTGTATGAGACAATTAAGGAATAACTTTATACTGTATGTGGAAGTTCAGCAGCTTTTCTAAAAATAATATTATATATATATATATATATATATATATATATATATATATATATATATATATATATATATATATATATATATATATATATATATATATATATATATATATATATATATATATATATATATATATATATATATACACACGCATACATACGTCTTACTGTAAGGGTCTGAGCACTGTCCAAAGTGCTGAGAGGCCCCCATACTCAGCACCACCCGTATACCATTCAAAATGTGTGTAAATGTGCTAGAGAGGAAAGTGGAAGGGTTGATACACTGTAGCCGTTATCTGTCCAAAGTGTGTTTCATCACTCTCAGTAGCCGACTGAATTAGTGGAGGCACAATTAGATTTCAGTCTTAATAAAATCACAGCGGATGAAAGGTCACTGCATTGATCGATGGGCCTCTCTAGCAGCCACGCTGAGTAGTGGCAGAGTGTTTCTTTTCATCCACCACTAGATGGTATCAAACAAGCTAAAATAATAACACATAGAATAAAACAGTAATTACAATCATCTGTCAACACAAGCTTCCAATGATAAGACTGGGTTTACAACTGGTAGCTATGATAAATGCTGGATCATTTGTGTCTGCAAACATATTTATTGTGTCTGGGCATATTCTATTCTAGGGATTATGAGATAGGACAGGCAAAAATAAGCCTAGGCTTCACCCTATTCCTCTTTCAGTTCGATATGGTTGCAAACTGTGGTAAATAATAGTTTTTTTCATGTGCATTAACAGAAATCAAATTCATCATCATCATCATCATCATTGTCATACCTTGATCACAAGCTGCTGCACAGCCTCTCTCAGGCCCTGCAAGGAAAGAACAGAGTGATGAAAATACAAAACTAATGCAATTACATTACAACATGCCATAATCTAATATCCTGAGGGCGCCATCCTGTCACTGAATGTATTTTCACATCCATATGACCTCTGTCATATGAGGAACAGGGCATCAACTGCACAACTTTGTAGGTGTCGACAAGGATAACAAACTACTTTCAGACCTTGTGCTCCACAGAAGCGTTCACACAAACCTGCCACTCATTTAAACTAACCCCAATCTGGTTTAAAACTAAATAAAAATGTTTAGCATTTTATAAGCTATCAGACATTCATATCGTCAACCTATAGCTATGACCTTGAATAAAAAACTTTTCTTCATGTATTTCGACAAGGATATTATGGTTTAAGTCTCAACAACTATGAAATGCTAATTGTGCGATGATTGTGCTTTTTCCATTTATGATACTACAAAAAACCTGGCACACAAGATTGCATATCAGTTTGTATTTTAACGCAAATCCAGATGAATATTAACATTTCTATTACTGAGTGCTCTGAGTTCCTACTTGTGTATTCTCCTTTAAAAAAAATAAAATAAAACTCACTATGGTTTATATTACTTTGATGGCTCAGATTTGTCAGAAAATATTTAGAAGATATACTGTTAGTAATTTATAATCGTGATTGTGTATTTCATTGTGAACAGCACCTGTGACATTCATTTAAATGTACTCAAATTGTTATATGCAGCAATCTGATTAAACCACAGATATACTAATGAACCACACAAGCAATTTCATTGTCAGGTTTAAATCATGCGAAGCTGAGCAATCTAGTACTCAAGTGGTTTTCTGAGAATTCTTTACAAACACTGTTTGTCTTGGCTCTGTTCACAATACGTACCGGCAGTTCCCTGTCAACCAGCAGGGGTTTGGACTCAACAACCTGGATGTCATCCATTTCAAAGAGCTGTAGAGCCTGGGAGTAGGAGAGATCAAAATGATTTTTGAGTACACTTCAGGTTATATTGGATAGTGTGTGAAAAAAAAAGAAGAAAAAAAAAAGAATTGGTCAAAAATATTTGGCTTTCCCAAACTATGGAAAATACTTAGGGTTCTTCTTTTAAATGAACAAAGATTTTACTCAACCAAAACCACAAAACCACACCTGTGGCAAAGGTTGGAGGATATAGGCTGACTTACTGACTTGGGTGGGGGAGTTTTATGAGAAAGCTCATAAAAAAACTAATATAGACCTGCAGACACTCACGTACGCACACACCCACACAGGTGTACAGACACGGAAACATGCAGAGACTGGCGATGTGAGCTGCCCTAACATGCTAACCATATAATGGGCCACACCTCACAGGACAGAATGTCTGACTGACAACATGGCAGACAGGGTACACAGGCAGGCAGACTCATGTGTCTCAGTGACAGGTAAAGGAATGCGCTAGTAGAGAGAGAAAAACAAAACAAAGAGGAAATGTGTAATTCTCACTCTACTAAAACATATCTAAAACACTGTTGTGGCCAAAAACGTCTACATATGTTTTTTTTGTTTGTCTCTTAAAAAAAAAAAAAAAAAAAAAAAAAAAAAAAAAAAAAAAACAAACAGAGGACTTACAGAATGGAAAACTGAAGCAGTCACTCTCTGATAAAAGCTTCTAAATTGAGAGCATATTTCAAAAAAAGAAATAAGAGGGAGAGACCAACAGAAATTGACTGTTCCATGAACTTATTTTAAAAAGAGACTTAGAAAGGCAGGTAGAATTTGAAAAAAAATTCAAATTAAAAAAAAGAAAAAAAGGGGAGTGTAAAGAGAAGCCAGGCGCAGACTGTGCTGTGGGTCGAAGCCAGGCGCACATTGTGCTCTTGGTCATGATGCTGTGTTGGAGGAAAGGGGGAAGGCTCCGGCTCTGCATGCAAATCAAATTAGCTGGTTAAGAGGGCTCTTTGTCCACTGGCTCCTGTGGGCCAGGGGCCTGCCCTCCTCTGTCCCCCTGCTGAAGGGAGCCTTCACTGACCCACACAGACAGGAAGCAACAGACACCCTGGTTACCATCAAAACATCCCAGCCTCTTTTCATCCTTTTTCTGGCTTTCTAGCACTGTGCATTCTGCCATTTTCTGTTTCTTGGTTTCGGTTTTGTTTGCAGTTGCCATGTTTGCTCTTTCCATACTCATTCACTTTATCTTTCAGTTTGTCTTTGTATACAGCCAGAGTAGACAACTAATCAACATCAACTTACAGGACTGCAGTGTGACAGTCGAAGTGTGGTGGTCTTTTTGAGGAATTGATTACATTTAAAATGTGGAGCTGTCTGGAAGAAAACACCCTGGACACACAAACACACACACACATGCTCCTCTGGCTGGGAAAACAGAGACCGGAGCCAGCCGGATCTCACAATAGCACAGAGGAAGAGGAGTATCAAACAACAGGTTAATTTTTCTGCTGAGGGCTTCAAAAACATGGCCGCCATCACACTGCAGGAGCTTTGTTGAAGAGGACAAGAGATCAGCCCCCGTTGAGATTCCACAGCCATGTGAGAGAAGTCGAGTTCATGATGTTGATCATGATGTTGAAAATGAAACGACTCAGTTTCAGATCAGTTTCAAGGGGGGTGGCGGGGGGAATTATCAACATGGGGGGAATCCTTTAAGCCTATTTCCAAACACTGCTGTGTAAAACCAGACATAGAGTTCAATAACAACAAGAACAGAGTGCAGATTTCCTCTGTACTTGGCCACCATCCCCACCTGTTTGCAGGTTGGCAGCACAGGGAGAGCCTGGCTGTGGAGACAACTAGGTCACCTGCTGTTTACATCAGCAGTGTGCCTCCAACAGTTCGCCTTGCTGAGCTAATGTTTCACCTGGCCAAGAGGAGGGAGGGTTGGAGGGAGGGCGGTGTTTTAGTTTAAACATCCAAATATGTCAGCAAGTTCAATGCAAACGGGCAAGCATGACATCTTTACAAGTTACTTAGTTACTTTCACATGTCTCACTAGCAACAACTTCCTCTGTCTAACTATTGAGTTGTCATCCGGTTGGTGGACATCCTCAGATTCAGAACTAGTAGCACCTCCTTCTGGAACATCACTTACTAGCAGATAACTTCTGAAACAGGGTAAGGAAATGACCGATTATTCTTAATAGGTAGGTAAATTACATAGCTTAAAGACCAGCATTCTTATAACTTACTAATACAATTAGGATACCACATGAGTCTTGACCCTTATGTAATGATTTGTCAAACTAATTTGATAAATGTAGTTATGTCATGTCAAACGGTAGGTATGGACAAACATTGCTACATTCAATATAATTCTTGAAGAGTTTTACAGTATGTTGGGTTTCAGATTATCAGAAAGTTGGCAAATCCCTAAACACAATCTATTAAAAAGGGAAGTGATGCCCATGCAGTGTATCTTTTTTCTCACAGGGATTTTATCTTGTTGCTGCTTCAGCAGGGGACTCTCTATAAACTGGCTTCACTTCAAAACTGTCTTGTGTCACTGGCAACAGTTGCACATTGTCTTTAACCAGGTCAAATCGATTCCTACATGCAGATTTGCTAATGACGCTTACGTGTTGTTTTATTTTATTTTTTTATTTTTTATTTTTTTTTAGAAAACAGGCTGTGAGGAAGAAACTGGCAGAAGTGAAACTGTGTTATGCAATCACAAGCAGGAAAATGTTGGAGGACACGGGTTTGGGATGATTAAAAATGCGTAGCATAAAAAAAAAAAGAAAA
>NC_045746.1:3774621-3787643 GCF_008692095.1 Etheostoma spectabile
TCAGCTGCATAACATACAATACAAACTATGCATTTGATGAAATACTGGTTGGAACGGTTTCAATATTTCTGAAACAAGATTTGGAATTACACAATTTGTTTACTATAATAAAGCCTTTACATAACTATATGCTCTCACCATCCAATTCATAATCCATTACTTTTTCAAGATTTGACAATAAAAGATAACTCTTGTGGTCAGGTTTTATTTGTGAATTCATCAAAAGCAGGCTTTTTTGAAAATCCAATGTTTACACTTGAGAGCGAGATGATGCGGCTTGAGCTCTAGGAGGAAAACAACACCACTCATGCGGGCCTATAACACATTAGTGCTTGTTTTGCCACAGTAAATCCAGAGATATGACAGTGCTTTAAGCCAGACATCCAAATAACAAAACAACATGATCTCAAACTCTCTCTGGGCACTGAGAGAGAGGAACATATGTACTGATTAGATCTGGGCAGCAAGTCTCAATGTTAGGGAGCCAGAATCAAGGCCAGGCCATCCTTCCTCCTTTGACTCCATATAGTTTTAAATCCATGCCCGCTGCTTCCATCTGCAGAAACAATGATTGCTTCCCTAATCTTTGGGAACTCGCTTAATCTGGCAAATCCCTGGTCCTGAAATATCAGCGCAGAAGGCCTGCTGGACTAAGCTGTCATAGACCTACATTTTTAGATCGTAAAAAGATATCAAAATGGGGGTGTCTCCATTGCTACAGTAAGTTGCTGAGAGGGGGGTCAGAGTCTGGTGGTTTGAGGGGATCACACCATCAGCTGATGCCGTTTATTGTGGGATGTATCCTCCTGTATCAACACAGCTCAGCAGACCTTCTGAGATCAGGTTCATAACCTTTTAGACAGAATTGAAGACTGGATTTTGCTCAACATTGGAATTAGCTGGTACATTATAAATACACAATACAGTGTTGTTTTGGTACCAACTAATGCCAGACTGCAATTATTGCCTTAAGTTAATAAACAACATTTTTCACATTTTGATTTACCCAACTGCAAGCACTACCCTCTCCCCCTGCTCACACCCTCATGCATTTTTTTGTTTGTTGTCTTTATATCATGGCTAGAAAGCAACTAGGATTTTTAATGCAATTATGGCTCTCATATTTGCAGCATTTGTCATAAAAGCGTCCTGCTTGTGTGTGTGCCCGTGCTTTCAGTGTCACTGTGTGAAAAGCCTATTGCTTTATGATGAGTTCCTGTACCTGCTTATATGCTATAGCCTACAGTCTATGGTTGCACACACGTGTGACCTACTATTAAAGAGAAATTTACTAAAACAAATTCCCTCCCCAAAAAGTACATGCACATGAAATGACTCGTGTTTTGCATGATCTTATATGCACAAAAATCTAAACACATTTTAAAATACATGCACAATGTTTTCTCTGAGATTTGGCCTTTTAAATAGCCTAACTTGTGGTGTAATACAACTAGGAATAGGCTAACAATGTGCTGCATGCTGCGAAACAACGCATAGTTTCTTATTTCTAAAATAGAAATATTATAAAATAGGCTGATAAAAACATCCAAAGTTTTTCATTTGGAGCAGAAACCTACCTGTGGATTAAATTTCTGATTGTCCTGAGATGAACACTTCTAAAATGAAAAAAGTCCACAAAAACTTGGTTTCTCGTTTCAAACAGCGCGAATTGTTGCAGTGACAGCAGCGTTGCTTTGTTTATAACTTGCGGTGCAAGGCGGATGTATGAGGGAATTTTTTTTATAAAGCCTCGGGGGTGTGCAGCCCGGCCCACTTTTCCCGCTGCGCTCTCTATTGGGCAAACGCAGCTGTGGGATTGATAACGCAGCTTGACTCTTTCCAGCGGGTTCATGATGAGCAAGAAGATGACAGCTAGTGACTAAAGGGTGAAATACTCGAAAAGAGTTGATTTCCCTCTCCATCATATCGCAAATACTCTCACAGTATTATCAATCAGCCTGAGGATTCATATTGACTTCTATGACTTTTTTAAATCCCCTGTAGGCTAATGTCCCTTTAAGCACTCGCCTTTCTTTATTAGTTTTTCATGTTGAGTTTAGTAGGCCTAGTTGTTGTTTAACAAAACACATAGGTGCTGACAAAACAGTAAGACGTGTCAAATGTTACCCAGCTGTGGGCGTTGTCACTAATGTGTCATCATTACACCATCTGATGTGACACATTTGATAGTTACCATTCATAGTTAGGTGGTAATGAGTTTGGCAGGCTATAACAGCGCTCCTTCTCTCCACTATTACCTGACAGGGAGTGGACAGGAATCTTGGTAAGGCCATTTGTCTTTTTTTTACATCAGTGTACTGTAAACCACAATTCACCACACTCTAACTGAGGACTTCAAGTCATAATAGTATTTTTACACTTGTTATTTGTCAAGATGGGTTAGCTGTGGCTGTGTGGACGGCTGTGGGGTTAAGAATGCAGCCAGGCCTGCAACCTTGATTAGGGGCCAAGAGGAGATAAGTCTGTACAAAGGGAAGCCCTTCCCTCTCCTTCAATCAAACCGCCTTTCCTTGATAGCACACTGCTATTGTCTAGTCAAAGTTAGCCTGTCCTACAGAAGCAATAATCAAAACTACGAAAGAGACAGTTTGCTCCTGTGTGAGCTGCTATTCCAACTTTACTTTAGAGGGAAAGTACTGTATGAAAGACATGCTACCTGCAGCAATCCCCTCTACAAGTGGCCTCAATTATCTAATCCAAAATATTGCCTGTGTTGAGTGGCCACTTTGTGGTTTAACACCATTTGACAGCACACTGCACATGCAATCGGAGGTATGTGTGTGTGTTTACACACACATCTTCTAAGCATGTCGTCAGTGATTCCAGATCCATTCGTTTCACCTTCTCATCATGCAGTGCAGTGGAAATTTCCACACCTGCAAGAGTCTCACTGTTGCACTGTGAATCTGCCAATAAGTGCTAGTATTGGCAATGAGTGTGTGAAAGGTCCTTGTCAAGATACAATAGCCGCACTGTGGGCTTGTAATGTGAGGCCCACAATAGGAACACATCGAACAATAGCTGCATTTGAGGGGAAAGATATACCCACTATGCTAATGTCATGGTCAGTCACTTAGTACATTGCAAAACATAGGGAGCTATACTGATGGAGAGAAGTCAAACAAAAATATTTGTACATATCTGGCCATTAATAAAACACTACATAGTGACAAACGCGTGGGAATGAGTTCCTGCGTCTGATCCTACAGTTCCTGGCCAGCTATTATTGTTGAAGACAGCCAACTTTGATAGAGTTAGCGCAGCATGTTTAGGTTGCAGTGTCTCATTTCTTGAAATAACCAGTGGACTTTCACCTGGCTGATTGCAGCGTTTATGGGCACATCTGGCACCTTCACAAGGCATATAATGAATAAGGCCAGAGCCCCTCCGGTTCTCAGGTGTCTTCACCCCTTCATACATCTTGAGACAATTGGTACTCTACAGCTCCTGTCCTGTTAAAACGTTACTTGTTTAGTCTGGCTTTTAATTTTTTGTCATGTATTGTATTACTATATTTTTATTTCCCTCTCTTCACCATTTTAATCCTACTTTATTTCTGTATTGATTGTATGCCCTCATTGTTATGTACATTATATCTTCTCATTGATTTACTCTTATTGTGTACTTTTTATCCTGCAAAGCATTTGTTGACATCATTTTTTTTAAGTGCAATACAAAGAAAGCTACAACTATTTTTAGCAATATTATGTACAGTGAGTTCTTGGAGTCAGGTGTAAAGAGAAATGGATCATTAGACAAGGTGGTGTAAGGTCACAACAGGTTTTTCTTCTTCTCTTTCTGCCTCTCATACAGTAGGCCGATGTTGTACAACCACACTAGTCACACTAGCAAAAGAGAGCTTATCTTGTCTGTTTTTGCTCTCTGCTAGTCAGGGGTCACCCAGTTGAAGTGTGTTCGATCTCCAAGTTCATGCCCACAATGGTCACTGCAAACAGAGCAGATAATAAAAAACAGACAAACTATGTATTGCTGGAGATCAAAGCTCATCCATTCCACTGACCATTGCCAAATCATGTAACGGAATAGTATTTACATTAAATAAAATCTATTGTGGGCTGTCAATACAATACACATGCCCATCGCAGAGTCTCTCTGTGGCCCGCAAATGTTAATTCAATCATGACATCCCCAGTGATGCAACAGACTTGTAACGGTAATGTGTAATTCAGACACACATGACACAAAATGAGTCTGTAGTCACCTAGAAATGCTTGGTAGGGTGACCAATGCAGAAAGGCGTGTCTGCATTGTATTCTCAGACCACATTGATGGTGTGGCACGGACAGTGTCTGTTGACCTCAGTGTTAAATCTTTGCAACTTTTTGTAACATCAGTAAAGAAGTTACTTTCCAAAGTTACCAGTGGTGTCCAGTTTAATTATGCAGTTTGTGTATTAGTTCTTGTTAGTTACCACTCTCATGTCTGTCTGTTAAATATGACAGCAAGCAGATGGTTAGCTTAGCATAAGTACTACAAACAGAGGGAAACAGCTAGCCTGGCTCTGTCCGAAAGTACAAAAACTACCAACCAGCACCTTTAAAGCTCTTTAATTAATCCATTAACATTTCTCACACAACACGTTTGTTTAACGTGTATACAAAAACTTGAGTGAAAAGCTACGGTAGCTGTTACCCCCTGTCTCTTATGGCTAAGCTAACAAACCATCACCTGGCTCCATTTTCAAACTAAAAAGACAGATATGAAATGCTAGCAATCTTCTCATCTAACTTTCAGCAGGAACTGTCTCAAAATGTCAAACTATTACTTTAATCTAAAAAACCAAAACAAAAGTGTCACATATCCTCCTATCACGGTTTCTATTGCATCTAATAGGCTATTCTTGCTTAGGTTAAATACTGTTTCACAGAAGGGTTATGTAAACCACTTAGGCATGTAAGCCGTAGAAAGAAATCTTTTTACTCCCCAGTAGGCCACACTCATGTGTTTTGTGGATGTATGCAGTCATTATTGCACCTTATTATAGGTCAATAGACAAACAAACCATGTGGAATTTTTATTTGGCTGTAAAGTGAGTTCACCAGCAGCAGTGGTGTAAGCTGCTGCGCTGTTCTGATGTGATGTCCCCCCCCTGCCTGGCCTATATTCAACATTGATTATCTCTTTAAGGTGCAGTAACTGCTATGATAAGACTGTCTTGTTTTCTCTTGATGTTGATAAAGTTGTTACTAAATGACCAGGCTGGTCAAATGTAACTGATGTATACCGGTCATAACTAAACAGTAAAACATTAATAACAATATTTGTTTGGTCTGTGAGCTCCTGGGGGACAAGTTCAAACTAACCCGACACTTACAAAATCTGAATGCACTCCTTAGGTCTTAACTATTGATTGAATGTCTACTTGCAGGTGGTATAATCTCAGAAAACATAGGTAAACCATGATAAAGAAAGGAAATCTGATTTGTTGTGTTGAAGAAAGCAGTCACATAACTACAGGGACAGTCAGCTGACACATTCTCAAAGTTGAGAGACAAACATGTCTGTGTAATTAATTATTAGCATATCTTACAAAATGCATGAACAGCCTACTGTCTGTTCTAATAAATCAAAGGCACAACAATATTTCTAAGTGTGTTCATTCACGTGTTTACGCTGTCTAACTGATTAAATACAATTATAATCTACAATGCAGTACAATGGAATAAAAGAAAATAGACCATAGACCATCCAGCTATGCAGTACAAAGGGAATGGTGGTTGTATGAATGACCAGCATGCATCTGACTGAGCGTATTTTGTGTTGCATAAGAAAATAAAATAAATAATTAAAAAAAAATAAACTAATCTAATCTTCCCAGGGCCGCAGTCACTGATCATGGTGCTAATTTCTTCATCACCAGAAACAATTTTAGACACACTCAAACTTAGCTGGAAAAGCGCTTTCAGTGGGTGCCGTGTGTAAATCTTTACTACTCTACTGTAGCCATGTACAGGCTTGGCATTGACGCTCCCCAAAAATTGCTTAGAATAGTACTGATGCGATATGGATTTTAGTCGGTTACACTGGAAACAAATCAATGATGTTGTTTCATTGTACCTGAAACACTAACAACCTGCTTCCTCTGCATAACGTTTCCTTTTTCATGCATATGGAAATCCCTCCTACTGTTGCCTTTTTTTTGCATTTAGCATTGGCAGGAGCAACACATTCCAGCAGGAGCAGCAGGTCACTCTGCAGGGATAGAGGCAGCACCTAACCAGCCTATGTTTTAATTCCTGAGGAAAAAATATGAGGTCATGGTGACAGGATGTCAGCTTGTGGGAGAGGCAACATCGTGTTAGATTCAAAATTACGAAACTGTATGAACTCAGTGCGATATAGAGATGCCATTCTACCCAGAGCTTGATTCAGTTGCTGTCAATTTGATTGAAATTACTGGAGCCTAAAAGTGAGACTAAGATCTAATCCTGCTCATGGGCCTCTTCCTGAATGTGTTGAAGTGGCTCTGTTCTGTGACATACGGACAGGAAACTGAGATCCTGCTGTGTTGCAGGGACTGTTTTAACTCATCCCCCACACAGAAACATCAGTTGATGTGCTGTGGACCAACAGGGTTTATATATAAACAGGGGACAGAACTGTTTGTTTGGATATTGGTGGTAGGGGTGAGGGTGTGTCCCATTAAATAGATATAAGGGATGATGGTATGTTTTGGTTGAGGGGAGAGGGGACATCAGTAGTCCAGCAATAAGAATGGACAAAGAATCACACGCAGTGGGAACAATTACAGACAGATAACGCTTACTCTTGGCAATAAAGAAAATGATCACATTTTCCTAAACGTTTTTGCATAAAAGATATCTAAGGGGGGATACAGACGGCAGGTGGGGCTTTAGAATGGAGAGTATTAGCATGACTGTGTGTGTGTGTGTGGTGGGTGGGGTGTGTGTGGTGTGTGTGTGTGTGTGTGTGTGAAGGATGTTTCGGTTGACAGCATGTCCTCAAAGTCACAGGTTCATTCACGGTCAGGGAAATCATGCAGTTGGTTAACTCACTGCAGGCTACACCATACTGCACTGCTCGAGGGAAGGAATACTGTGGTAGATTCTCAATGATTGACAGTTCTTTTGGGGGAAAAGTTGTGTTGCATACCACTTCACTGTCTAAGTTGTTAATAGTTACTGAAGCGTTAGTTGACTTGACTTATTAACCTCATTGTTTGTTTATCCAACCTTATTTGTTGGATAAACAAACAAAACACTCTTCAAAAACAGATAATAAACTGCATTATAACTGTTGTAAATCAAAGGTCTCTCCTACATTGGCTCAGGACAATAGAGTCCTCAGTATTGTTACATTACATGTCATTTGGCCGACACTTTTATCCAAAGCGACTTACAATTGGTAAATATATCAGAGGTTGCACGCCACTGGAGTAACTAGGGGTTAAGTGTCTTGCTCAGGGACACAATGGTCAATGCATCGCGGTGGGTATTGAATCCGGATCTCCCACACCAAAGGCATGTGGTATATCCACTGCACCATCACCACCCTAAAACTTATCATAAAACTTATCAAATACAATAAAGTGAATAGTATTGTAAATTTTGATTGTCCTATTTAAAGGGCCTGTCAGTGTTTTTTACTGCGATGCCCCTTATGATAGGCCTGCTCTTTTTTTATCTTGATCTATAAAAGTAAATTTATACATGCAGTAACAGTACATAAAGACGTAGATACAAGACTACGTATCCCATAAAGTATAATTATATTTTCAAAGACTATGATGAATCCCTGTCTGTAGATTTAAAACATAAGTGTAAGGGAACTTGAAACAGTTTTAGGTAAACCAGCAGTTTTTACGCACATTCAAACAGTAGACACTGCAGGGGGTCATTTGTGGTGTATAATGCTGCCTTCAGGGGCTGTTGTACATACTGCTTCCGTGATTAGACCTACAATTCAATGAAGTAGGAAAAGAACAGTGGTGAAGGAATTATTCAGGTGTTTTACAGAAGAAAAAGTAACAATACCACACTGCTAAAATACTACATTACAAGTCAATGCCCTGCATTCTATTATTAGCCAAATATAGTCCTATTAATAAAAGTATCAACAGTAAAAGTGTTAAATGCAGAAAAAATATCCATGGGAGTGTTAGTCTAGTATTATTGGGGAAATGTTATTGTAAAGTAGGTTTTTACCATTATATTTTGTTAAGGTGAAGCAAATATTGACTATTGTACATGCCTACTTTTGCGTATTTTAATTTACAACAATGCATCATACGTTTGCATAAAATCTTGATTTGTAAAGTAACTAGCCTAACTATAGCTGTCAGAAAATATGAATGAGTAAAAATTACAATATTTCCCTCTGACATGCAATAGAGTGTAAAGTAAGTAGAATATATTACTAAATATATACTAAAGATTATTAATGATATAGCCTACGTTACATGATTTAGATCAATATCCTAGGAATTTAACCCAATGAAATGTTATATTCACAGAATCTTTGTGCAGCTTAAAAAAAAAAAAATCAACACCCTCAACCAAAACAGGGTAATCGCAAAAGACCTGAATGTGCCAGTTTCTAAATGTGCTCAGTTCTTGAACGCAGCACAGCCCCTCACGTTGAACGCAGTAGTTTCCGAATAACAGCAGCTGATGTGGGCGGTGCAGGGCCGGATGGGGGCGAGGAAGACGAGCGCGACGTGACTGCTGAATTGTTGTGGTGAAGGTGGTGCTTTTGTTTATCCTCTTACTTCCGAGTACCACACCTTTAGGTCAGCCCCAGTATTTACTCAAGACATTACGGCATGGGGAGTTAGGAGAATGTAGCCTATTATCTACTGTATTGTATCAACAGTGATGCCTGGTTTTACATTAAACATATTTCATGGTAGCTGTGTGTATTTCTCGTGGCGTGAAGTAGCTAAATACGTTATGTATAAATACAATTTTGAGGTATACTTGTACTTTAGATGAGTATTCCCATTTGATGCTGCTTTAGGCTACTCCAACTCCACCACGATTTAGAGATAAATATCGTTTTGTTTACTCTACATTTATTTGCCACTTCTAGATACTAGTTTATTTTAACATATTATCATATGAGTTTCATATATATGTTTCTATTCAACAGATGATATACTTATATGATATTATGCAGTAGCCTACTATACTAATCGACCCAGTAGTATACAACGTATCTCAAATTGGCTTCACATTGACAAACCACAACAGCAAAAAAATGCTCTTATATGTATATTTTCAGTGCTTAAAAACAGAATAATAAGGGGTCATTCTGCTGTATGAGACATTCTGTACTTTTATCTGGGTAATATTTTAACTGCACAACTTGTAATTAAATATCTGTACCATATGTTGTTCTATTGCTACTTTTACTTCTGAATACATCTTCCACAACTGTGTGTTACTGTTTGTTTCTACAAGTATTTACTAAATTGCACAAAGCATGAGACAAATAACAATGAAAGTAGCCTAAGATATTTTTCCATTACTCCACTGTCAAATATGAGGAAATGGAAGTTAATGCTAATAATAGTGCATCTTTCCTCAGTGCAGCATGTCCCAGTGTTGTCCCCTGGCCTACATGTAAACAAGCTGCAAAGAACTGTGTTAGCCTGAAAACTTGCACGCACACACATGCACGCTCATTCAATATATCATGCTAAGGCCAGAACAAAATTTGGTCTTGTCTCATTTGAAAGGAGAGGAGAGGCGTATTTTTGTTCAGGGGTGAAGACTAACATCAGCTCACCTGTCGTGAGGTTGATTTTAAATCTTAGATTAAGGATTTGTGAGACGCATTTTAAACAGAGTAACATAAAAACACACGTACATACAGACACGTAGGGTGGGTGGGTCAGGAAATCTGTGACATCCAGAATAATAACGGCCTGTACACCAAGTAACAATCTTCTTCACAACATGGCATTCAGGGAGAATAATGCTCGAACCAGTTTATTCAATCAGTAAACACAAACCAGCAACTGAAGTTAGTCCTTAGACAGACAGACAAACTCCATCTTCCTCTGATATGGTCTGCAATCTCCTGGTTTCATTTCCTCAACACTTTAATGTAAAATGTGACACTTAGAAACATGTCAAACAGCAGATGTTTCTGTGTCTGGCTAAGGCCCTTTTCACCCTGAGATAGGACTTAATAACATATCCCTAAAGAAGCTGTTCCAAAGGATGAATATGATGTGAAAATTATGTGAAAGCATGAGAAATAATGTGAGAAAAATGAGAAGCAGCGAAGAAAAGGAAAGACACGTGTTTTTTTTTGTCTCCGTACCTCAGTGTCACTCAAGTCAGTCACATGCTGAGCCTTTTCTGTCTGACTGCCAGGCTCTGCTCTCTGAGTGTAATCTCTGTTGACCAGTCAGTGGAGGGAGGGGGGTAGGGAAAAAAAGATGGATGGCAAGAGTGCTGCATCGCAATCTAGGTCGTCCACTAATAATCTCACAGTATGTTGGGTGTGGTGGGTACACGATGCCAACAACTCCTCTTCCTTGGCCTCTGTCCAGCCAAGTTCTTGTCTCATGACAGACCTCTTTCAGTTTTTCTTTGACTGTAAGACTCACATGCTCTTATGTTATCTGTGAGAAATTCATGACATTGATAAGGGTTGTCAAGTAGGGAGACATAATGAAAAAGAACTGATTTAGATTAATTATTTTATGCGGGAGCATATTATTTAAATAAATTGCCTCCAAGGCCTTAGACCAACCTCATGTTTAATTGCTATGCTTCAAAAAAAAAATTGGGGCAAACTTTGATGTGAACCTGTGTATTTAGTCTGATTGGATTTTCTTGTGTTCCTGGCTACATACATCTCAGGGAATCCTTGGCACTTGCACAGTATTCTTTACCTCTGGTTCCTGAGCTTGATTGTGAAGATCAAATGTCTTGTGTTAAGTGAGTGGGTCATAAAGGAAGAGCTGTATCGTCTGTGTTCATGGCATCCAAGTGACCTGACAGCAAGCATGTGATGGAGAGTGAGACTCTAATGCCTGGCTGCCAATTCTTTTGTCCTGAAGTGTTTGTGCTATAAAATTTTTGTCAGTACAGTCCATAAAGAGTCACTTTGCACTTTGAAAAGCCTCAAACTTTGGGCCTTTGTATCCTCAATAAATGAATCCCATGACAACTAATTTGACTACACCTCGCATCTCAGAGTTTTTGATAAAAACATTCTGCTTGCCTTCACAAAACTTCTACCTCCTATTATTAATACTAACTCAATGTGAGTTGTACCAAAGATGTTCAAACGGACTAAGCAGGTCATAGTTCAGAGAATGTACATTGCAGCGTCGCTGTACTGCAAGTAGAAAAGCAAATAGATTTTACCCTTTACATATTTGCTCACCTTACCTTGCCACAGTGGTCAGTCAACCCAGTATAATGTCAAGGACTAAATATGGTGACTGCAGCATCAGGGAGCAGGGTTTAAAGTGCAAGTGTTCAAATTTAACATCTGCACTGACTTGCATGGTTAATCTTGGCATGCACCATTAGATGTTGTAGTGTCTTTACACTGACCTTAACCCTAAGCATGGCAGGAGGAATACAGAAGTTTAACTACAAAAAGACTAATAACTATAATGTTTAAAAAAAAAAAAAAAGTTAAGGAGTAGGATGCAGAAGAAACACCTTTAATCGTTCTGTGTTTCATAAGGAGTGTGGTGACATTATTTCAAGCTAAACTTTGAAATACTAAGTTGCCATTTCGTGGTCACATGCTGACCTCAAAACAAAATAAACAATCTAAAAAAATTTTTAAAAAAACACAGAATATGTCCCTGTAAACAATATTACACAACGTGAGTCAATAGAACCATGAGGTTTTTTTAAAACAAAATAAAGCCACAAATAAAAGAAATATAGATACGACAACAAGAAACACATGGGACCTAGTAATGGGCCTTGTGTCCTTTGAATGTGTCGGATTTTAAAGAAAAATCTCTCTGATGTGTACGGTCCACTCAAAAGTGTATAACATGTAAAAGTGCAATTTGGAAGAAGGAAAAATACCATTACAAACGAAAACGGAAAGCATCATGGGTAAATGCAGGTCCAGGGTAAGTGATGTAACTGTGGTGGGCTGTGAAATAGGGAGCAGCACTGGTCTGTGTAGACAGGGAATGAGGGATCAGAGCACACATCCATCCTGATGGGCTGAGCAACTGCACTAGCAGTGAGTCCATGGTGTGTGCTGCCCCCTGTTGAGCAGATGGGGGAACTTCCAGCTGAAGCTTGAAGGAGGAGAGGCTCCTCAGAGTCCCAGTGAAGCTCCTCTTTGTCCCAGCTCGTCTGTGTGTGGACCAAGGCTGTGCTCCACTCTGACGCACGCCGGAAAGAGGAGACGCTCTGGAGGCCCGAGCAGAGGGACTGTCTCTCTTCAGGAGGGATTCAATGGAGAAAGGGTGCTGAACTTCACCTCACATCTGATCTGAAGCTGTGCAGGCTGCCGGTTCAGGGAGTGGAGAGCCGAGCAGTGCTCGGGTGGTCTGCACGTTCTCCGTTCCATTTGGAGGCCAACTCCGGAAAGAGCTGCAGGATTCCTTTGAAGTGACGACGCACCATCTTGCTGTGATCTGACTGGCATCCAGTTCCAGTAGTTTCTCTTACGTGCAGAGAATCTGGGACCACTGGAATCTGAAAAAATACAACACAGCTTTTTTAGAAACTGGGTTAGTTGATATAATAAACAGTGAAGAGTTAACTTGAAATATCCACGTTTTTAAATAAAAACCTACCTTGACAAAACATTTGTTGGTTGATAAACAGACTCTGATGTTGTTCTCCACATATCTTCTGTCTTCACAAATTAGTGGTGCCAGCCTGTCCATCAACTACAAAACATCCCAGTTGAAATTAGGTTTTGAAATGACAATCATGTTTCAAGACAGTTATGGCAAATGCCTTGTCTTGACTCTTTCTTACCTGAATAAAAGGGAGCATCTTGCCTGGAGCGTTTTGGAGGAC
>NC_045746.1:3787668-3800769 GCF_008692095.1 Etheostoma spectabile
TGTGTGTGTTGTGTGCATGGTGTGTGTGGGTGGTGTGTGTGTGTGTGAAGGATGTTTTCGGTTGACAGCATGTCCTCAAGTCACGGGTCATTCACGGTCAGGGAAATCATGCAGTGGTTAACTCACTGCAGGCTACACCATACTGCACTGCTCGAGGGAAGGAATACTGTGGTAGATTCTCAATGATGACAGTTCTTTTGGGGGAAAAGTTGTGTTGCATACCACTTCACTGTCTAAGTGTTATAGTTACTGAAGCGTTAGTTGACTTGACTTATAACCTCATGTGTTTATCCAACCTTATTTGTTGGATAAACAAACAAAACACTCTCATCAAAAACAGATAAAAGCATTATAACTGTTGTAAATCAAGGTCTCTCCTACATGGCTCAGGACAATAGAGTCCTCAGTATGTTACATTACAGTCATTTGGCGACACTTTTATCCAAAGCGACTTACAATTGTAAATATATCAGAGGTGCACGCCACTGGAGTAACTAGGGTTAAGTGTCTTGCTCAGGGACACAATGGTCAATGCATTCGCGGTGGGTATTGAATCCGGATCTCCCACACCAAAAGCATGTGGTATTCCACTGCATCACCACCCTAAAACTTATCATAAAACTTATCAAATACAATAAAGTGAATAATTGTAAATTTTGATTGTCCTATTTAAAGGGCCTGTCAGTGTTTTTTACTGCGATGCCCCTTATGATAGGCCTGCTCTTTTTTATCTTGATCTATAAAAGTAATTTAACATGCAGTAACAGTACATAAAGACGTAGATACAAGACTACGTATCTCCATAAAGTTAATTATATTTTCAAGACTATGAGAATCCCTGTCTGTAGATTTAAAACATAAGTTTAAGGGAACTTGAAACAGTTTTAGGTAACCAGCAGTTTTTACGCACATTCAAACAGTAGACACTGCAGGGGGTCATTTGTGGTGTATAATGTGCCTTCAGGGGTGTTGACATACTGCTTCCGTGATTAGACCTACAATTCAATGAAGTAGGAAAAGAACAGTGGTGAAGGAATTATTCAGGTGTTTTACAGAAGAAAAAGTAACAATACCACACTGCTAAAATACTACATTACAAGTCAATGCCTGCATCTATTATTAGCCAAATATAGTCCTATTAATAAAAGTATACAACAGTAAAAGTGTTAAATGCAGAAAAAATATCCATGGGAGTGTTTAGTTATTATTGGGGAATGTTATTGTAAGTAGGTTTTTACCATTATATTTTGTTAGGTGAAGCAAATATTGACTATTGTACATGCCTACTTTTGCGTATTTAATTTACAACAAGCATCATACGTTTGCATAAAATCTGATTTGTAAAGTAACTAGCTCCAACTATAGCTGTCAGAAAATATGAATGAGTAAAAATTACAATTTCCCTCGACATGCAATAGAGTGTAAAGTAAGTAGAATATATTAATAAATATTACTAAAGATAAATGATATAGCTACGTTACATGATTTAGATCAATATCCTAGGAATTTAACCAATGAAATGTTATATTCACAGAATCTTTGTGCAGCTTAAAAAAAAAAAAATCAACACCCTCAACCAAAACAGGGAATCGCAAAAGACTGAATGTGCCAGTTTCTAATGTGCTCAGTCTTGAACGCAGCACAGCCCCTCACGTTGAACGCAGTATTTCCAATAACAGCAGCTGATGTGGGCGGTGCAGGGCGGATGGGGGGGCGAGGAAGACGAGCGCGACGTGACTGCTGAATTGTTGTGGTGAAGGTGGTGCTTTGTTTATTCCTCTACTTCCGAGTACCACACCTTTAGGTCAGCCCCAGTATTACTCAAGACATTACGGCATGGGGAGTTAGGAGAATGTAGCCTATACTACTGTATTGTATTCAACAGTGATGCCTGGTTTTACATTAAACATATTCATGGTAGCTGTGTGTATTTCTCGTGGCGTGAAGTAGCTAACGTTATGTATAAATCAATTTGAGGATACTGTACTTAGATGAGTATTCCATTGATGCTGCTTTAGGCTACTCCAACCTCACCACGATTAGAGATAATATCGTTTTGTTTACTCTACATTTATTTGCCACTTCTAGATACTAGTTATTTTAAATATTATCATGAGTTTCATAAAGTTTCTATCAACAGATGATATACTTATATGATATTAGCAGTAGCCTACTATACTAACGACCCAGTAGTATACAACGTATCTCAAATGGCTTCACATTGACAAACCACAACAGCAAAAAAATGTCTTATAGTATATTTTCAGTGCTTAAAAACAGAATAATAAGGGGTCATTCTGCTGATGAGACATTCTGTACTTTTATCTGGGTAAATTTAAATGCACAACTGTAATTAAATATCTGTACCATATGTTGTTCTATTGCTACTTTTACTTGAATACATCTTCCACAACGTGTGTTACTGGTGTTCTACAAGTATTTACTAAATTGCACAAAGCATGGAAAAATAACAATGAAAGTAGCCTAGAGATTTTCATTACTCCACTGTCAAATATGAGGAAATGGAAGTTATGCTAATAATAGTGCATCTTTCCCAGTGCAGCATGTCCCAGTGTTGTCCCTGGCCTACATGTAAACAAGCTGCAAGAACTGTGTAGCTGAAAACTGCACGCACACACATGCACGCTCATTAATTATCATGCTAAGGCCAGACAAAATTTGGTCTTGTCTCATTGAAAGGGAGGAGAGGCGTATTTTTGTTAGGGGTGAAGACTAACATCAGCTCACCTGTCGTGAGGTTGATTTAATCTTAGATTAAGGATTTGTGAGACGCATTTTAAACAGAGTAACATAAAAACACACGTACATACAGACACGTAGGGTGGGTGGGTCAGGAAATCTGTGACATCCAGATAATAACGGCCTGTACACCAAGTAACAATCTCTTCACAACATGGCATTAGGGAGAATAATGTCGAACCAGTTTATTCAATCAGTAAACACAACCCGCAACTGAAGTTAGTCCTTAGACAGACAGACCAACTCCATCTTCCTCTGATATGGTCTGCAATCTCCTGGTTTCATTTCCTCAACACTTTAATGTAAAATGTGACTTAGAAACATGTCAAACAGCAGATGTTTCTGTGTCTGGCTAAGGCCCTTTTCACCTGAGATAGGACTTAATAAACAATCCAAAGAAGCTGTTCCAAAGGATGAATATGATTGAAATTAGTGAAAGCATGGAAATAATGTGGAAAAATGAGAAGCAGCGAAGAAAAGGAAAGACACGTGTTTTTTTTTGTCTCCGTACCTCAGTGTCACTCAAGTCAGTCACTGCTGAGCCTTTTCTGTCTGACTGCCAGGCTTGCTCTCTGAGTGTAATCTCTGTTGACCAGTCAGTGGAGGGAGGGGGGTAGGGAAAAAAAGATGGATGGCAAGAGTGCTGCATCGCAATCTAGGTCGTCACTAATAATCTCACAGTATGTTGGGTGTGGTGGGTACACGATGCCAACAACTCCTCTTCCTTGGCCTCTGTCCAGCCAAGTTCTTGTCTCAGACAGACCTTTTCAGTTTTCTTTGACTGTAAGACTCACATGCTCTTATGTTACTGTGAGAAATTCATGACATTGATAAGGGTTGTCAAGTAGGGAGACATAATGAAAAAGAACTGATTTAGTAATTATTTTATTGCGGGAGCATATTATTTAAATAAATGCCTCCAAGGCCTTAGACCAACCTCCTGTTTAATTGCTATGTTCAAAAAAAAATTGGGGCAAACTTTGATGTGAACCTGTGTATTTAGTCTGATTGGATTTCTTGTGTTCTGGCTACATACATCTCAGGGAATCCTTGGCACTTGCACAGTATTCTTTACCTCTGGTTCCTGAGCTTGATTGTGAAGATCAAATGTCTTGTGTTAAGTGAGTGGGTCATAAAGGAAGAGCTGTATCGTCTGTGTTCATGGCATCCAAGTGACCTGACAGCAAGCATGTGATGGAGAGTGAGACCTAATGCCTGGCTGCCAATTCTTTGTCCTGAAGTGTTGTGCTATAAAATTTTTGTCAGTACAGTCCATAAAGAGTCACTTTGCACTGAAAAGCCTCAAACTTTGGGCCTTTGTATCCTCAATAAATGAATCCATGACAACTAATTTGACTACACCTGCATCTCAGAGTTTTTGATAAAAACATTCTGCGTCCTTCACAAAACTTCTACTCCTATTATTAATACTAACTCAATGTGAGTTGTACCAAAGATTTCAAACGGACTAAGCAGGTATAGTTCAGAGAATGTACATTGCAGCGTCGCTGTACTGCAAGTAGAAAAGCAAATAGATTTTACCCTTTACATATTTGCTCACCTTACCTTGCCACAGTGGTCAGTCAACCCAGTATAATGTCAAGGATAAATATGGTGACTGCCGCATCAGGGAGCAGGGTTTAAAGTGCAAGTGTTCAAATTTAACATCTGCACTGACTTGCATGGTAATCTGGCATGCACCATTAGATGTTGTAGGTCTTTACACTGACCTTAACCCTAAGCATGGCGAGAGAATACAGAAGTTTAACTACAAAAGACTAATAACTCTAATGTTTAAAAAAAAAAAAAAGTTAAGGAGTAGGATGCAGAAGAAACACCTTAATCGTTCTGTGTTTCATAGGAGTGTGGTGACATTATTTCAAGCTAAACTTTGAAATACTAAGTTGCCATTTCGTGGTCACATGCTGACCTCAAAACAAAATAAACAATCTAAAAAAAATTTAAAAAAAAAACACAGAATATGTCCCTGTAAACAATATTACACAACGTGAGTCAATAGAACCATGAGGTTTTTTTAAAACAAAATAAAGCCACAAATAAAAGAAATATAGATACGACAACAAGAAACACATGGGACCTAGTAATGGGCCTTGTGTCCTTTGAAGTGTGGATTTTAAAGAAACTCTCTGATGTGTACGGTCCACTCCAAAGTGTATAACATGTAAAAGTGCAATTTGGAAGAAGGAAAAATACCATTACAAACGAAAACGGAAAGCATCAGGGTAAATGCGTCCAGGTAAGTGATTGTAACTGCTGTGTGGGTGGTGAAATAGGGAGCAGCACGGCTCTTGTGTAGACAGGGAATGAGGGATCAGAGCACACATCCATCCTGATGGGCTGAGCAACTGCACTAGCAGTGAGTCCATGGTGTGTGCTGCCCCCTGTTGAGCAGATGGGGGAACTTCCAGCTGAAGCTTGAAGGAGGAGAGGCTCCTCAGAGTCCCAGCTGAAGCTCCTCTTTGTCCCAGCTCGTCTGTGTGTGGACCAAGGCTGCTGCTCCACTCTGACCCGCACGCTGGACAGAGGAGACGCTCTGGAGGCCCGAGCAGAGGGACTGTCTCTCTTCAGGAGGGATTCAATGGAGAAAGGGCTGCTGAACTTCACCTCACATCTGATCTGAACAGCTGTGCAGGCTGCAGGTTCAGGGGAGTGGAGAGCTGAGCAGTGCTCGGGTGGTCTGCTCACGTTCTCCGTTTCCACTTTGGAGGCCAACTCAGGAAAGAGCTGCAGGATTCCTTTGAAGTGACGACGCACCATCTTTGCTGTGATCTGACTGGCATCCAGTTTCCAGTAGTTTCTCTTACTGTGCAGAGAATCTGGGACCACTGGAATCTGAAACATACAACACAGCTTTTTTAGAAACTGAGGTTAAGTTGATATAATAAAACAGTGAATGAGTTAACTTGAAATATCCACGTTTTTAAATAAAAACCTACCTTGACAAAACATTTGTTGGTTGATAAACAGACTCTGATGTTGTTCCACATATTTCTCTTCACAAATTAGTGGTGGCCAGCCTGTCCATCAACTACAAAACATCCCAGTTGAAATTAGGTTTTGAAAGACAATCATGTTTCAAGACAGTTATGGCAAGCCTTGTCTTGACTCTCTTACCTGAATAAAAGGGAGCATCTTGCCTGGAGCGTTTTGGGGACGACAGCGATCTTAGCCAGGTAGGTGGTGTGCTCTTACTGAACACACCTCGCTGAGAGCTGCTGGCTGGAGCACAGAGAGCCAGCTGAGCTCCAAACTTCTCACTCCTGTTCTGCATCTTGTTTGTTGAGGAATCAGAGGAATCAGGTCTTCACACACACAGAAGTGTGATCACAACCTCACTGAGAGCAGATGTGGACCTGAAGAGGTCAGCTCTGGATATAAGTCCTGTCAGGACAATAGGACATGAAAGGGTGTGCACTGCAGGTTAATGAGGACCTTTTGATAAGTAGATGAGCCATTACTGCTCGAGGTGGAGCCAGTGATCACAGTAATAGTCCTACAAAAAGGTCATCAGCATGTCTATATAGATGTTTTGAGAGTATGATTGGTCTCTGACTTTCAAACTTTATGTCAAAGCTTTCAATAAGGAAACAAGTCTAACATTGCACACATGTTAATACTGTCATTTATTAACTAGAACTTGTTTTCAGACTTCATATAAAGTAATTGATGCAAGATACATGTATTCAATTGGAAAAAGCTTTTGTCCAAAGCAATGTATGAATTAAGTACAATCCAAGCCACAGTAAAACAAAGTACTATTCAAACAAACAAACATTCAAAGTATTGTCAACTTTTGGAGCTGTGGTAATAACATTCAAACTAATTATAAAACACTAACATGTAAAATGGTTAATAACAGTTTCAGAGTGGATTTCACTTTTGAATAATCTCAAACGTGAACTCACTAGTGAAATGTGTAGTGATCACATTGAAGTTGTTTTCACAGTGGAGCAGTAGACAAACTTCAGCGGATTCTCAATTGTCTACTAGTGTGTGTTGTTCCTCCTTCAACCTGGGATACTGTTGACATTTTACCCTTAGGAATTATTACATAACCCAGGTTCCAACTTCAGTCATATTTCTCAAGAGATGACATTAGGATGTTGGATTTCATCCTTTCAAAGCCCGGTCTGATACTACACAATACACAGCTGAGTGACACTGGCATTCCAATGAGCAATCTAATCACATTCCAGCAGTTTGCACAGCCCTCGTCATCACTCCTGTTAAAGTTAAACCTATTGTCCTTTGTCCCATATAATGACGAAGGTAATTTACACAAGTGATCCTCATTCAAAGGCCACAATACATTACCTGTGCTGACTGCTTTAAAAACAAGTTTAGGACTTGACTCTGACGGCTGTGAGTTTGCAAGGTTCCATTTTGACCAAACACCAGACCAGCTGATTTCACTTGTCTTTGATTGAAGCTGTGTTACCCAGCTGCTCTGGGGTCTGTTCCAAGAAGCAGTTTAGTGAGGTGTCTAGATAACAAAGGGTCCCAGGTCTTTACTCAGGACTATTAGTATTAGACTATTAGTCAGATAGCTCTAAGAACTTTGAATACAATTGTCCCTATTACATTAGGAATCATGAAACACCCAGACCACCCAGGTAATTCCCCATCAATTAAGATGCAAAGAATTGATTTATTTAATATGAAACGTGTGAGTAGTAACCGACAGCTGGGAATGGCTGCTGGCCCCTAGAGGAACCTATGAGAGATGATAGAGGAGAGACAGAAAAGCGTGACAGAGGGTGAAGAACGGAAATCGAGAACAAACGGGTGTGTAGGACGGGTGTGAAGGTGTTTATAGACGTAGAACAGGATTAAGGTTTGTTTGAGGTGTGGTCCTGCTCCTGAACGGTCATTATTATTTCCCTCGTGTATAACAATACAACATGTCTTGTGTAAATCCAAATGAATCAGCAGTGAAGCCAAAATCTATAAGAATAAAACAAGACCACCACAGATCAAATCATCTCCCAGCTTGATTCTGATTGTTCCATTATTTGACATTTTAAGAGCTAGTTATTCATCTAATAACAAAGAGGTGGGCATTTTGTTTTTTTCTTCAGACAGTGACAATCTATTTCCAGAGCAACCAACTCCGCGGTCAATGATGTGGCAGGACAGATCATAATCTTACACCGGTAATACATATACTGCATAGTAGAGCATGTCTACTATAAGTTGGGAAACAATACATGTTAAATAATACAAAATATAAAACATGTCAATCCATTTACTGGTTAAAATGAGTGTGTTTGCCATAATTCATGTAGAAAAAGAAATAAAAGGATTGCACTAGTATCTTGTAACCATAAAATGCACAGTGTACTATAAAACACGTTTACAGTGTGTTAGTGAAATACTCCGGATGTCTGTTCAGTCAGCGCTGAACTCAATGTGAATGAAGCTTAGATGAGGTGTAAATCATTGGAATGTGACCAAAGATTTGCATCCCGCTCAAATCTATTGTGTTTGATGTATTCCACCATTTAAACTGTTACATTCCAGTGCCTATTACAGCCTTTAGTCTGTGAGAGTGATTCACTTGTTTGTGAAAGGGCACAGTAGTTGAATCTACTAAATATGCGTTATGTATTCTTTCAATCATCTCTGTTCACAATGTTAGAGAAAGATCAAATACTGCCTGGTAAATTAAAAACGTAGTCTAAGAATAGTAGCTTTGACTGATCTTTGTGTGTTCTTGTTTTTTTAAAAGGGCAACAATAGACTGTGTAAGCTCATGTTTGAAAAAAAAGAACACATATCTTGCCAGCATCCCTAATCATCTTAACCTGTCTGAAACTAGTTACAAAAAGGAAAAGAAATTCTCAAAAAGGCAAGGATTTGTCTGTACACAAGAAGCACTGAAGTAATCTGTGATGTGAGTCTGCTTATAATCTTGAATCTTCATAACACAATAAGTTTAATTAACAAACACACTTCTTAAACACCTTATCAGCCCTTCAGCTCTGTTCAAGAAATCTTTAAGTATTTAAACATTTTCTTTTCAAACTCTTCTCTGTAGAATAGAGCAGTAGAGTTCTAAATATACAATGTAAAGAAAACTACCTGTTTCTGAATGAGAGAATTGGAAAAGGGCCTTCCCACCATGTCCACTGGCAGCCACCTCAGGGTGAGTTCAACACTGACTGTGACACTGCAACGGACTGAATCAAAAGAGACCAGCACCTTGATGTGACACGTTTGAAAATTTGTAAATTACACCTTTTAAAATGTAATTTTTAGGGAGTAAAAAAAAAAAAAAAAAACTTCCCTAAGGTGAACAAAATCTCAGAACATCCATATAGAAATGCTGATAACTGTTGGGGAAATACACATTTCATGTGATCACTGGCTCCACCTCGAGCAGTAATGGCTCATCTACTTATCAAAAGGTCCTCATTAACCTGCAGTGCACACCCTTTCATGTCCTATTGTCCTGACAGGACTTATATCCAGAGCTGACCTCTTCAGGTCCACATCTGCTCTCAGTGAGGTTGGGATCACACTTCTCTGTGTGTGAAGACCTGATTCCTCTGATTCTTCGACAAACAAGATGCAGAACAGGACTGAGAAGTTTGGAGCTCAGCTGGCTCTCTGTGCTCCAGCCAGCAGCTCTCAGCGAGGTGTGTTCAGTAAGAGCACCACCTACCTGGCTAAGATCGCTGTCGTCCTCCAAAACGCTCCAGGCAAGATGCTCCCTTTTATTCAGGTAAGAAAGAGTCAAGTTGTTTTCAAGGACTATGATTAACAAAAATGTCATATTGCATTAAACAGTTTTCAAAAAATATATTTAAAAACAAATTGTTTAATTTGAATTTGGATGTTTTGTAGTTGATGGACAGACTGGCACCACTAATTCCTGGAGACAGAAGATCTGTTGAGAACAACATCAGAGTCTGTTTTTTCAACCACCAATGTTTTTGTCAAGGTAGTTTTTATTTAAAAACGTGGATATTTCAAGTTACTCATTCACTGTTTTATTATATCACTTAACCTCAGTTTCTAAAAAGCTGTGTGTATGTTTCAGATTCAGTGGTCCCAGATTCTCTGCACAAGAGAAACTACTGGAAACTGGATGCCAGTAAGATCACAGCAGATGGTGCTCGTCACTTCAAAGGAATCCTGCAGCTCTTTCCTGAGTTGGCCCCAAAGTGGAAACGGAGAACGTCAGACCACCGAGCACTGCTCGGCTCTCCACTCCCTGAACCTGCAGCCTGCACAGCTGTTCAGATCAGATGTGAGGTGAAGTTCAGCAGCCCTTTCTCCTTGAATCCCTCCTGAAGGAGACAGTCCCTCTGCTCGGGCCTCCAAGCGTCTCCTCTGTCCAGCGTGCGGGTCAGAGTGGAGCAGCACCTTGGTCCACACACAGACGAGCTGGGACAAAGAGGAGCTTCAGCTGGGACTCTGAGGAGCCTCTCCTCCTTCAAGCTTCAGCTGGAAGTTCCCCCATCGCTCAACAGGGGGCAGCCACACACCATGGACTCACTGCTAGTGCAGTTGCTCAGCCCATCAGGATGGATGTGTGCTCTGATCCCTCATTCCCTGTCTACACAAGAGCCAGTGCTGCTCCCTATTTCACCAGCCCACACAGCAGTTACATCACTTACCCTGGACCCGCATTTACCCATGATGCTCTCCATTTCCGGTTGTAATGTGTTTTGAACCTGACATACAGGCTTTTTGCAGCACTTTTCAATCACATGTAAAAACAAATCATTTTTTTGTAGTTTTTTTTCAGTAAGTAGTGTACAACACAGCATGTAAACAAAGACTTGATAAAAAAAAGTGATGCAAAAATCAGTCATTGCCAGGGGAAAACAAAAAAAGCTGTTAAAACTGAAACGTACATTTGTAAAAGCTTTTCTGATTAAATTATTTTGAATACCACACAAAAGTTGATTTTATATTAAGGATAATAAGCAAAAGTCAACTACGTTAAGTATTATTATTTACCTCTACCTATTAATGTAAATAATTAATGTAACCAATGATGCTTTTAAGTGGAAAGCCTTTGGCAACATTCCAGCTATTTTCACCTAATCTGAGGTCCCCAGTGTCATTCAGTGGAGTGACAGCAGGATCATTTCACTGATACACAACAAACATTATGTTGTGTGGATCTTTTGCTACTTTATACTTCTACTCCACATTTTAAAGGGACATATTTGCCTTTTCACCCCACAGATTTGTTGTAAAGCACTTTGGATACCGGTTGGTTGCTGCAAAGCGCTATATAAACAAATGGTGATTGATTGCTTTAATTGCAAGTCACGCAGTGTTCATATAGTACTCAATATCAGTGAGTGTACGCTACATTTAGAATATTTTGACAGCTTTACCTTGCTGTCAAACAGCCCTGTTAAAGTTTACATTGCGGGAGCTGAAGCCGTTGTTTATTGCATGTTCTTGTCAAAACCACCGGACTCCATTGACAAATTTTAACTTGCAAATTACAATAAAAATTAGAATATTTTTAGGTGGGCCTTTTTTTCCTCTTTTTTTTAGATGGCTGAAATACATTTTGGTACTGCCCCCTATCCGCAACAGTACATGGCTTAGCTGTGGTGCCTGTCATTCTGCCTCTTTCTCCAAACTAGGGATGTGCCAACCGCCATCTAGATAATACACCGACTATGTACAAGTAAAGATTAGTAAAATTACCATTGATGATTACTAATAATAGTACTGATAACAACCAAAAGCTTCATTTGGTTTTACATGGTTATAAAACATGGTTTGTCGTAAGGGGTTTAGCCTAATGAATAAACTTGTACAATAACGTGTAATAAAGTACGCAAGTCAAGAAGTTCTTCTAGGTTGCTTACCTCAAATGCTGTTTGAACATTTCTGAAATAAACAGTGCAAAAACAGGAATGTTGACCAAAGTGACACCACAGCATTGAACCCATCTCCTAACTTACAACAATGCTGTTGTCCATACTTAACCAGAGCAGTACACAACCGTCTATGGCTGGAGACGGTGTCTTAACCAGCATCCAGCTGAAATAAATTCAAGATTTTTTTTGCCATTAGGTATACTGTACTTTGTCCTGGAAATACAGACTGGTTCTTTTCGCTCACTAAACTGCTCCCAAACATCTTTTGATATCATAAAAATCCTCTTGGCACAATCAAAAAGCACTTTGGTTGTACTTATTGGACGTTTTTTGGTTGCACAATACAGTATGTCAGATATTCCAATGTGCACAAAACTTTAAATTTAATATGAGTGGCAACCGTGGAAAAAAAACAAAAACAAAAAACAAGAGATGGTTTTATACTGAGACAGACTAATTGAATTTTGATAAGTTCAATTTATAACAAGGTACACAACTTGAAGGTAAATTACCTTCAAGTTGTGTACCTTGATATAACTTCAACTTAAGTAAAGAGAAGATAACCTCACGCGACAATTTATTTCCCCCTTATATTGCTAAGCTTGAAAAACACATCGTTCTATCAAAGAAGCAAACGATCACAACATCACGTAGAAGCAAAGAAGAAGCAGGACAGAGACTAAATGAAATAAAATGCCATTTTATTGTTCAGCCGTGTCATAACCTTGTCTCCAAAATAAGCACAGCAGGACTACAACTGGTTTATCAACCTAGCTACCCTTGATAGAAAATAAAACTGTTTTATTAGACCACCAATGATAGCATTAAAGACTTTTCTATCAGACATCCAATGATAGCATACAAAATAGTTGTTAACCTACCAGTGATACTGTATATAAAAACACTTGTCTCTAGATTTATCCCCAACCCACCCTCAATTTCACCCATCTCCCTCTTTAGAATATTTGTGACACTGACATATTTTATGCTTGAACAAGCACATATTAAGAATGCATAATTCTCCATTTTTGAGATTATAAAAAAAAAACTACACAATGTTACACTTTAAGTCAGAGTACAATTCAACTGATTATTAGTGTTCTACACATTCGGCCATAAACCAAAGGAACATTGTATAATATCACTATAACTTAACACTACATGTAATATACGTTGTTTTTTTTTAAATTACAAATGATTAGCAGTGAAGAGAAAATGAAAATGGCTAGTGCGAAGGCAAGCTGGGTCAGTACCATAACAGAGAATGAGTAATACAAAAAGAAATAAAAAAATAGAATAAGAAAAATAGAAACAAATAACTGATAAGAATACAGGCAAGGCTAAAACATACGTGTTTCAAACTTTTGAGATCCAACTCATGTGCACTCATCCATATAGGTAACCTGCTCCAAGACCTCCATTGTATGATTCCACATCTGATACTTTAACCCATTCTTCCCCCCCCCCC
>NC_045746.1:3800779-3813310 GCF_008692095.1 Etheostoma spectabile
ACTTCAACTTGCTTAAACATTCCCATGGCAACCATCTTCTTTGTTTTCTTGTGTCAGGCACTTTCCAAGACCTCTTATTACCTTCAACAACTCTACAGGCCAATCATAATGCTGCTTTAGACAATACAGGCCAATCACAATGCAGGTTCAGAATACAACTGCAAAAGAGCACAGGACATAATATTCAATCAGTGCGTTGCCATTTATAATCAATATTGCTTTTACTTTGAACTTACAAGTTACGCTTTCTGTAAACGTTGGTCTTACCAATCCTACAGGTCGGTGTCAAACCAGGCCAGCTGGTTGCTGTCCATCAGGTCTTGGGTATGGCCAAGGTCTGGCAACGGATCAGTGTGGTGGCCCAGGTCGGGCAGAGTGTCTGCATGGTAGTCAGCACCTTCCATCATGGGGTCCAAAAGGGAGTCCTGACCGTAGGCTGCTGGGTAAGCCCGGTAGGATACATCTGGAAAGGCCAAATAAAAATGTATTAAATTGGTGCAAAATGGTCCAATGACAGACATAAGAATAGATTTTGTTTTATTTTAAACAAATGCATAGCACTCTGCTGGGTAAAACATAATATATCAGATGGAAGAGATAGGACAGTTAAGTTTTATCATATTCCATAAACTATGTTTTTTATGAACTCTCCTAAATAGAAATACACGTAGAAATACAGTTGTTCCATCGAATCAAAATTCAGTTATAACATTTTCTATCAATAGAAACCACAAAAGCAGATACTTTTAAAGATTAAATTACATAAACCAGGATGGACCAAGGATGATGAAATAAAAAGGCAAGAAACCGATTAAGGATTTAATTATGCACTCACCATCCTGCCTGTAAGCCAGAGGGTCTCCCTGAGCTCCCATATCCAGTCCCAGGTCTCCAGTCTATAAAAAGGCAAAAAGGTAATAGGTAAAGTCTGACATAAGGCAGCCTATGTAGAGGAGTGGATGTCTTAGTCCCCAATCCATTATTGTATACAGTATACACTATAAGATACTGACATTGCTGAGTGTGTGTGTATATATATATATATTTTACATTTGGTTACAGTTTCAGTGTGAAGGCACAACACACTCAAAACATGCTAAATGTTATACCTTAAACTTTTTTTGTGTGCGCACATATGTGTACCTCATTCCAGGCCATGGGCTCAGTTCTGAACAAAGAGCTGGTCAGCTCCACTGATAGACGTTTCTTGTAGTCCTGGGGCTTGTCCTCAGACATGCGGAACAGGACAGCTGCAGCATAGGTTGCTACAGGAGACAATGCACAGCAACACCAGTCAGGTACACTGAGTAAGTACATTTTCAATCAGAACTGTGTGCATAGCCGGTATACTTACCAACGCCCTCATTACGGGAGTGCAGCAGCTCAGTGAGGGGTGCAGTGGCTCCTTCAGCTTCGATTGCCTCAGCAGCTTCTTTGTCCTGAGCCAGTTCACACAGCACTCCTGCTGCCACACGCTGGATATTCTCCACTGGTGAATACAGCAACTGGACACAGTAAATAGCAGAGAGAAAGATAAGATGTTTGATGAACACAAGAGAGTCAAAATCCATGTAATGAAAAAAATAAGTGAGGGAAAGAGGAGAATCAAAGTTGGATTTTGTATTTCCAACATTAAACCATGTCATTACTAAACAATTTTAACAAATACATTTTGTCTGTAATAAGATTGGGGGTTACATTTTACCTGGACAAAGAGTGGAATGGTGTTGAGCCCTCTGATCACAATTCTGTTGTGGACGTCCCGGGCCAGGATGTGCAGAGCTCCTGTGCAGCCTTCCACAATTTCCTCCATACGCACACCTTCCTGTATGTGTTTGCGTGGGGGAAAAAGGCAAATGAAGCACACAAATCAAGATGTTCAAATACAGAAAGCATGAGGTTCTTGGCTTGGTTACACACCACAAACTGCTGCTGGTTGCCTCCCATGCTGGTGCGCCTTTGGGTGTCCTGGTGAGCCCTGACCAGCAGTTGAACCAGTCGGGGGATGGCTCCCTGCTCCCGCAGAGCACTGTGGTTGGCTGGGCAAAGAGCCAGATTGCGGATCAGACCCACTGTGGCCTAGATAGGAGGAAAATTAAAGATATTTTAGTTAGAATTAAATTCTGGTAATCAATGTCAGTATATGCAAAGTTGATCCAACAGTATGTTCTGGGAAACGTGTAGGTGCGGAGAAACTGAGAAGGCTATAATGACCTTGATTAGTGGCCAGTGGGATGGAGGGTGCAGTAGTTTGACTACCACAGGCAGGCCGTAATGAAGGCGCACAGCATTCTGGGCCATCTCAGCATCCTGGTGGCGGGAGGTCAGGTGACGCAGGGCACAGACAGCTGGCTCTGTGATGTCCTCTCTGTCACCGGCCCTGAGCACGGTTCGTACCAGAGCCTCAATGCCTCCAACCTAACACGTAATGAGATCAATCAGTGGACTACATGTTACATCATTACAAAAATAAGACCGCAGACAAAATTTAAAACTAGAACACCCAATCTACACTCCAAAGAGATCCGTAGTTTTGTTCAAAGGTAAAATACGTACCTGGCAGACCATGAGTTTGTTACTATAGTTGTTGCAGGTCAGGTTGGAGAGGATACCAGCAGCACATGTCACTACATTGATGTCATCACTGCCCAGCAGTTGGACCAGGGTCCCCAGGAGACCCTCCATTCCCTCCTAGAGAGCAGAAGACAGGTTGGAAGGGCCAAATGAAAACAAATGAGGGTAGATGAATGCTATAACATTCTAAATATATAGTATTTTGTTTTATCCAATACTTTATATTAAATGGGATTCTATAAGTGAGCAAGAAGGTTCTTGTATGGATGTAGTCATTCTGTACATACATACATACCGAATGTAGTTGCCATACATAAGAGGCATTTGTGACTACTGTGTGTTGTACCTGTTTAGTGGCAGCATCGGAAAGATTCCTCAGAGTCCAGAGGCAGTTCTGGACCAGACGCTGGCTGGGGTCTGTCAGGTGAAGCCCCAAGGCCTGCATGCCTCCTACATACACACACAAGCCAAAATTCAAAAAAACAATTACATCAGATTATTTTCACCATAGTAGCAAACCACAACTAGAAAATAGAACATTTATGCATTTTACAGTGTTGTGTTTCCATTCTATTTCTGTACATACCAGCCTCTACGATAGCAGGCTTGTTGCTTGAACAAACAGAGAGCACCTTGAGCACCCTGCTTGTGGTCCACAGCAGTTTCTCATATGTAAAGGTCCTCATGATGTTGACCAGGGCCTGGGGACCGCCGCTGGCCAGAATGATTAGCTAAAACAAAAGACAGTTTTATGTTTATAAACCCTTTCAAACTGCTGCCAGGCAAGTGGCATCAGCAGATCCTTCAGGGGCGGATAGAATGAACCCCGGATAGAATGAATGAGTCAGGGTTTCCGCCAGTGTATTACAAGCCCGCCAGGCCTAAACATTGGCAATAATAATAAAAAATAAAACATACTTCAAAGATTAAAAAAAAAAAAAAAAAAAAAAAAAAAATGTGTTTTACAAGTAGCAAATTTATTTCAGGATTAACTCAGTCCATCGGTTATGTGCGTAACATTAACAAGGGTGCATTCCAAAGAAGCCAGAGAATGTGTAATGATATCAAGTTAACTGTAACATTATAGCTGTGAATGAAGCAACCCCTCCAAAAACCAAACAAAAGCCACTTGGCTGCCAGGCATAGAAACGTTTCTGGCGGCAACTGTGAATGAATACATGTAAATGCTTGCATACATTTATATCTCATTTATCTTTCAATACCTTGCTCTCCTGGTTGCCATATGCAAGGATCTGCAGACAGTCAGTAGTGATTGCCAGGAACTTGACATTGGTATTAGACAACAGGGCCACCATCTTCTGCAGTCCTCCAGCCAGGCGCACCGCCATCTTTGCCCCTTCCTGATGCAACAACAGGTTGTGGAGCGTGGTGATGGCGTAGAACAAAACACTGTCAACTGGCGAGCTGGAAGAATATCCAAATAAAAGAAAACAATCAGACACCCATCTAAAGCGAGATTAAAATGAGCGTTTAAGATAGAAAAAACACTTTTATCAAATAATTTATTATTTTTGAAGCATGTGTGTTTTGGAGACAACTAGATAAACCCATGTTGTTGAGATGAATTCACATTTTACAAGTGTTGGAATAAAATTAGCTGGAAATTACATCTTTTGTGCCCAGAAGAATGTTGTGTCCAGTGACAATCTGGCGAAACCATATTTTTATTACTTTGGAGCACTGTAATCGTACGACAGTTTTCCATACTACACGTCTGATTTTATATACTGTCCAAGGAACAATTGAAATAGTTAACATTTTAAGGTATCTTAAAGCACAACAAAGAAACTTCAGCACTGCAAATTCATGGAAACTATAAAGTGATTTTACAACGTAAACCATCAGAATACCTTAAAAAATTTCAATTTTTTCACTCAAGGTAGGTAGATATTATAATCCAAATTGCTACCATCAAATAAATTTATTAATAACCTGTTTGTAGTCTAAAAATAAAAAAAAATAAAAAAAAAAAAAAAATCAGGTTGATTTGGAGTTGGGTATTTGAGGATATAGCCACCATTTGTCATAGTGCTTTTCTCACATCAAAGCAAAGTGTTAATTCTGTTTTACTTCACATTGTTAGTCTACTCCTCGCTAGTTTGCTGATTGCTGAAGATGTGCTCTCTGTGCAGGTGGCAAACCAGGATAATGCTTGGTAAAAGCTACACCTTTAACACAGGTTGTCTATACTTGCAGTTGACTCATTATGTGCTAAATCATGATTGATAGGCTCATAGACGTTGCAGCACAGTACATTGGATTTCTTTTAACTGCACAGCCTTCACCGGTAATGTAAAGTTAGAGAAAGAGAAAAGGGAGTGTGTTTGAGACACGTCTTAGTTTATTTGTGCCATTGTCATAAAAGCCTATGTGATTAATAGAATATTGTAGCCTGCTGGACATTGTAAAGCATATAAACACATCTAGCCAATATGACAGAGTTGATTGTCAAAGCCTGTAAATTAGGATTACAGCCTACCTTATGAGCTACAATTCATTGATACACATTGTATAAATTACAAGTATAGAATAAGCGCAGATTTAATTTGCTTGGTATGAAGTTCTGCTGCTGTAGTAGTCACCCAAGCATTTTTTGGCAATGTAGGGAGGCTCCACTTGATCAAACAATGGCAGTGGAGGCTAATCATGACTCAGCCTGCGCCGCACCAGACCGCAGTTGGCATTAAGCACGGCCGTACTATGTTACCTTTATTAAATCAGCTGAAAATGACACCAGGCTGCTACAATATAACCTACACACAAACTGGTCGGTTATAACGCATTTCTCTGTTCAGCTAAGAAGGACAACATAGCACAGGAGTTTTTCCAGTAATGCTGCATGGCTGGAAAAACTTCAGCGCTATGCTGTCCAAGGATATTTAGCTAGCAGCTTAATCTAGAGATAGCTAAGCTCAAGAGGGTTGGGCATTGTTAGACACAAATGTGCATTTAAGTGTGTATGGACTGCACAACATACAGTATTGTGAATGGTTTATTCTTTGATTAAAAAAAAAAATACTTTTTTGGGGTTAATTTGTTCTTAACCATATCAATAATACACATCAAAGTATATCACAATTACCAGAAGGTACTCTCATGAATTTTCTAAAGTATTTTAGTCACCTACATGTACGAATATTGATTTTAGGTAAGTTTTAAGTATTGAATCTTTATCAATAGTATTAACTGATACTGCACTTATGCAGGGAAGAGAGCCAAAATTCCTCCAGTTTCTTACCCCAGCATCTTGACCAGGGCAGGAATGCCTCCAGACTTGAAGATTGCAAGGAGCCCCTCACGATGGTGGGAAAGATTGTGCAAGGTGCCAGCAGAGCAGCGAGCTGTCTC
Organism: Etheostoma spectabile; assembly: GCF_008692095.1. NCBI lineage: Eukaryota > Metazoa > Chordata > Actinopteri > Perciformes > Percidae > Etheostoma > Etheostoma spectabile. Next base: position 3,806,723 of record NC_045746.1, read on the forward strand.
CACATCACCAGTGTTCTGCATGGCACGAACAACGGCCGAAACCATTTGTGGAGAACGCATTAGGGCGTGGCGGGACGCCTCCTTCTTTGACAACTGATGCACCATTACAGCTGCTTTATTCACAACAACCTAGAACAGAGACAATGTTAGTTAAAGATGCATGATTTAGAATGGATGTAAACTACATTTCTATAATAGTTTACACAATATCACATGTTCCTCAGCAGGTACAATTTTGGCATTTGAGTGCATTAGTGCACATACCTGGTCCTCATCATTGAGCAGTTTGGTAAGCTCAGGGATGGCACGAGTGGCCAGCTCAGCATCATCTTGATAGTTAATGAGGTTGACTACAGCATGCTTCAGCATCTGAGAAGGCTCTGCCAGGCGCTGCACGGCTGTGGGTTGGGCAGCATCCAGCTGGGTAGGTGGGATCTGGATCCCCTCCTCTAAGGTCTCGGGAAACATGGCAGCACGCACACGCTGGGCCCGGGTCATAGCATACCCCTCAATGTCTAAAAGTAATGCAATATGAAGATTAATACGAGAGTGTAGAAATTTGTCAGAGATTTATAGCATTTATGCTTTAGTAGCGATCCCAATGTAATTTATAAATATATATTATATAAAATCCGTATCTCATATACCTGTGGGCTCAGGAGTGAAGGGCTGGTTGAACTCCCAGTCATAGAGAATTGGATCATCCTCCTCAGCATCAGGGTTCCCCTTGCCACTCAGAGATGGGGCTGTGGTGGTGACTCCAGACTGAATGCCTGAATCCAGATAGGACTGCTGCTGCCACTGGGTCACTGCAGCCTTGCTGTCTCCCATTGCCATGTCCAACTCCATCAAATCAGCTACATAAAAAAAGATGAAGAAATTTGATACACAAGGAATCACAGTTTTGGAGAAGAGTACTCTTTACCTTAACTTATCATTGTAAGCCAGGAAAGAAATATTTAAAGAGGGATTTTAAAGGTTTCGGTAATCTTATAAGTAACGCAACATTCCTAAACTTAAATGAATGCAAATAGGAGATGAAATCATTACAGAAGTGGTAGTTGTCAGGAGAATAAAGAGGGCCACAAAGTGAGAGGGACAAATACAAAGAACCCTGTTAAATCAAACAGAAAATAAACAACAAGCAAAGATAAAGTGTGTGCTCCACTATGACTTATGATACCCTCAGGTACTGATCATAAATTGAAGTGTGTTATCCGATTTCTCTTTCAATCGCAAAGCACATTTTCGTGGAGTCTAACTCCTCGAGCAGTTACCAAAGACGATTTATAATTGTGAAAATGTGACATGTGCCCACCTAGCTACCATTTCCTTTATTCCTTTTAAGAATTATGGTATTTCATGTAATCATGTACAGTGAAACTCATGTATGGGCATACAATCTAAAATATTGGGCAGCGCTCATATTAACATAAAAACTACTTAAAATCAAAGTAAGTTGTTTCATACTTACACTGGGTAGCCATTGTTCTTGCCTGCCCTAAGCCCGCACAGCAGATATGTCTGCGAAAAAGGAAACAAGTACACAGGGGAAAATAAGCCAACTCTCACTCAACCTTGAGTTCTTGTTTGCCAAAGCCAAACCTAATCGCAAGGTTTGTGCGTTTTCTCATACGTGGTCTCAATAATAAAATCACTGTCTAACGTTAACCAGCTAGCTAGACGCTTGTTTGGCTTGCTAACGTAGCTGTGAGGGGAAATGCCGAGTCTCCAACTCCAGCCGAGAGAGCAAAGCGGGTGGGTATTTCCAGGCCAGCACGAACACAATTCACCATTCAGCGGCAAAGAACATCAAAGGCATATTTCTCCCCCTCCCCCTACCACGGCCAAGTTCCGACCTCGCAGCTTGGGTTTCCAGTGAGAGAAACTACCCCCTCCGCCCCGCAATCACTTCCATGACTCCTCCTCTCATGGTGGGTCTAACTAAGAGCGTAACAAGCTAGCTACATAATCAAACTGTACCGGTCGCATCAATCATCAAACACATTCAAAGACATCTACATCAAGACCGAAGCATGTATTAGCTATCACTGCTAGCTAACAGGTTGGCTAGCTTAACGTTACCTTGAAAGCTCGTTAAGCTAACCTAACGTTACCGTGCGTAGCTAACCCCTCCGCTAGTTAGCGAACATAAACAAACATAGTTTAGGGTTTTACTCACAAAGCCTAACTAGTTGAGACTTGTCCTGAGGCGCAACCATTACTCGATGTCATTATCGTCACAAATCGGTTCATTATTTGAATCGTGCTTTCCAAGCAAACCATCCAAATGTTTGATTAGCTTAGCTAACCAGTACGTATGAAAAGTAGTTCCAAACGCCACCGTACAAACCTGCCGTGCTTCCAGCCAAATCAGAAAACCCCACCGGAGCCCCCTCCCTAGCCAAAGATGATTTTCTTTGGTGAAGCAAACATTGACGAGCTGCAAATCCGTTATACAATAGGTGTAGTAAACATACTATCGTTACCAGAGTCGAACGGCTCCTCCGTGGTTCTTATCGGGAAATATGTTTTCCTTTCTCTTGGCTGGAAATAGGAAAAGGGCTGCTAGGTGAACCACCCGTAGAAGTCCGAACCACACCCGCTGCTGCTCCGCTGAAGATGTTGCTTCCGCCTGTGCGATCGAACATCAAGATGGCGAGGGGAAAAAATACAGTATTCTGCCGCATTCGGAGAAATAGGTCGCCATTTAAAATAAAGTTTTAACATATAAACTGTGTTTAATTTTATTTTACAGCTATTGGCAAATATTGAATTCATTTCATGTTAAGAGAGGCTGGCCATTCCAGTTTTTCGTTTTTTCATCCAAGATGTTTGATACTTGCTGTATTGAGTGCAAGGCGGATTCATTAGAATGGAATGTGATTCATGATATGATGGAGGGAGTCAATTAACATGCAGTTAACTCAGAAACCCAAACATTTCCGCAAACAGGACTATATCAGTCATTCATCTTATTAAATTAGATCAGGATTTGGCAATCATGAAAGGTGCTTGTCAAATATCTCATCCACGTGTCTCACACTTGTACACACTGGGACTGCAAGTGATAAATTTCGGTGATTAAAGGAAGAAAAAAATCAAACATAGGCTAGACCAACAAAATAAACCATATGGCGGGGTTACTATAGAAACCCAAATTCTGATCCCATGACACATAAAAAAAAGAAAATTAAATACAAGAAAAACATGCACTGGCCACAATAAGATGATGCCGTGCTGGGGGTTAAATGGCATTAATCATTTGTCTCCATAATTGTTTTTGTGTTAACTTTGCATAACTTAACTACCTGATTGAAGGTGGACAGTAAAACTCTTCATTTAGGATTCTTTGTAGCCAATGTAAAAGGCTTAAACACATAGTGTTTATTCTTGAAATTGTATGTAAGTAAGTAGGCCTAGCCTAAGTAAACTTTATTTATATAGCACCTTTCACAGACAAGGGGGATCACAAAGTGCTTTAAAATAAAACAAATAAAAACAACAACACATTAAATACTAAACCATATGGCTAATTAAATGTTTGTCTAAAAAGATGTGTCTTTGGGTGTTTTTTTAAAAGTTTCCACAGAATCCAAGGTTCTCAAGGCTAAAGTGAGAGAGTTCCAAAGCAGAACAGGCACGATCACCTCTAGTTTTAGAACGTGTTCTGAGAAGAGTTAAAAAGTCTTGGCCTGAAGACCTCAGAGAGCGACTAGAAGTATTGTCTGTGCAATAGATCCTGCATGTAAGAGGGAGCTTGACCATGCAAGGCTCTATAAGTAGTGATACAATGTTTTTAAATGCCCTCTAAAACCTATTGGTAGCCAATGAAGAGCCTTAAGAACAGGAGTGATGACCTGTTGGTCTTAGACAAAAGTCTTGCTGCTGCATTCTGTACAATTGTCAGTTTGTCTATGGATGATCTGTTTAAACAAGTGTACAGTACATTGCAATTATCCAAACGTGAAGAAAAAAAAGCATTAACAAGCATCTTCATCTCTTTTTTAGAAACCACAGATCTGATCTTAGCAATGTTCCTGAGATTGGAAAAAACAGGAACGAACCACAGCTTTCACATGACTGGTGAAACACTTATAGGTGGATGAAATCCACTTACATGCCTCTAGTGTACTTGGCATTTAAATGATAAGGAAGCTCAAATTTACCTAATATTATAGCTGCATACATTTTTCTTAATGATAAAAAAAAAATGTAATGATATCAAAAGAAAAAGGTCAAACATATCACACATAGTCCAGTGAATGGTTATGTTTCTGACACATGCCATAGAGCAGAAAAGGTCAAAGTCCAAAGTGTCATTGTGTCATATTGGTGTTACTGCAAACTTCTGATCATTTGTTGTACCACATCAGGACTAACATCAAACCCTCAGAATAAAACTATTTCAATCAGGAGAGACATGTTTGCAGATATGCAAATGAGGTTTATTATACAACTCAATAAAAGGTACAAAGTCTTTGGCGATTAGACTCCATTGCTATACGAATCTTTCATATATCTATATAGGGGAAGAGAACCATCGGGCCCCCAGATGGAATCTAGACACCGGTGGTGGCGACAAAGGAGCCCAAAGACCAGACCAAAGGAGGCTCCGGACCAGTCAGCTGGAGTAGATGACTGGAGGTGGAGGGTGAGGGTGAGGGTGAGGGTGAGGGGGAAGTGGAAGTGGAAGTGGAAGTGGAAGTGGAGGGTGAGGGTGAGGTGGCGGTGGAGGGTTGCACTCTTTGCCTGCAAGGACAGCTGAATGGCACAGGGAGAACAGATTTTTAAAAGCAGGGTTGTGACTCTGTGATTGGCCCTTGCAATTTGTGTCTGATTCTGGTTGGTTAAGCAGGAAGGTGAACACCTCCACCAGCTGATTCTATTTAGGAAGAGAGCATTGATTAAATTAAGACTTCCTGGAAGAATTTACATTGGGTTATATTTCAATCAGGAGAGAATAGTTGCAGACATGAACGTTTATACGCCGCAAAAGTATATTTTTTAGATAACAGCTGAACGGACTGGCAGTGCTCCGAATAAAAATTAGGTCTTCCTAAAGAATTTACGTTGAACGACATAAGTAGCTCATCCACTGTCTCCAACTGTGGCTACTTCTGTAGTTATTCCATTTTATTTACCCAAGTTGACAAATACAGCATGGTAAACAGAAAAGACAATAGAAAGAACAACTACCTGATAGTTCACTATCACATATACTAAAATATAATACAACTACTGCATGTCTGCAAGGTAGCATCAGAAAATTAGGCTGGCCATCATCAGGAACCTCACCTACAAACATTTATCCCAATACATTTATATAATGGGAATGCAAACCCTTTTCATACACACATGCATTTATTTGGCAACATGTGGATAGTGCATATGCATATTAGTGCATATTAGGAGGAGATTATGTCCAGTCTTCTAAAGATAATGAAAATTTATTTTTTTGGCTTTCTGAAGAATTAAGAAGAGAAATCTTCCGATACAAGACACTAGAGGACTGTATAAATATACTGAACATAAATGGAATTAGCACAGCTACCCTTTAGAGCAGTTAAAAGATCAGAGATGGCAGATATCAGAATCTCCCAGACAGCACAGTGTCTCCACAGGGTGGAAAAAATAACTACTAACAATACAATAACCCTGCAGCAAATACCACATCTTTGAGCTTAATGGCCTCAAAAATGCCAGTTTAATAGAGTCAATACATTCGAGAGACAACAAAAAAATGAGCATCACTAACTTATTTGCAGGGCATGGGTATTTTAAGGTGTTTCTGTGACTTTGTGTGCTAGAACCCGACCGACATATTGGCGGGCCGATATTATTGGCGGATATTAGCCATTTCCCCAACTATCGGTATGGACATTTATAATGGCCGTTAAATGATTCTGATAAATGAATATTTAAAAAATAAAATAAAATCATGTCATGAGTGTTGGCGTTGCATAGTGTGTCCACTAGATGACGCTATAAAACGTCCCTGCTGACAACACTGATTTTTTTTTTTGTTCAAAGGACTTTAAATTTCATATCTAAAGTTTGTATTTTTACACATTTTATTTATCAGAACTTTAATACATTTTTATATTCCTCTGTTTTGTTGACAATAAAACAAATTACTGTATTTTAGTGAGAACTTGTAAATAACTACAAATAACTAATGTTTATGTTTTGTCACGGATTTCTGAATTTTAAAAAAATATATCGGCCAATGTATCGGAATATATGATTTTTAAATAACCAAATATTTGTATCAGCCTTAAAAATCGGGCTCTATTGTGCACCCAAATTTATTTTCTTTCATGCTTTATTTCTGCCTGAAGAAATACAGGTAAACCAGTAGTGCCTATGACACTATCTACCTTTTATATTTCAGCTATTCATATGTCCATTTTCTGCTATTTAAACTTTTTCTAAATAGTTTCTAATAATCTAGTTAACATGAAAATTCACGGTCTTGCATAAGGTCACTGAAGCAGATGAATTCTTACCAACATGGGCTAAACCTGAACTAAATCTAATTGAAGTTTTGGTTTTCTGTAACAGTTCCCCATCACAAAATATGACTTT
>NC_045746.1:3813320-3823514 GCF_008692095.1 Etheostoma spectabile
GAGAAGAGGAACGATTGGTAAAAACAAAGAAAAAAAGACAAAGAGAGAAGTCAGGTGGATGAATCCGAATAAATACACCTTTTATTTGACTGATTAACAGATCTGATTATACAAACGCCAACACAGAGCTCTGAAATAACAGGACCAATCAGCGAGACAATGACTGTACATTCTTGGTGTGACCCTCCCTTATTCTGAACCCCTTACCCACCCACAAACCCACCCACCCACCACCCCCCGGCCCCAACTATGGAACTGAATCACTAGTGCTTTTTCTGTACAAGTAAAGCTCACCTACCCTCTACAACCCTCTACCACCCTCCCGTTTCAGTGCACTGTCTGTTATCTACAGGTTTGGGGAAGTTTGGCCAAATGTAGAACTGGGTGCCATGATGGACCTTAAGTGCCCTCTACACAGGACTAGTGTATCTTTTTTTGTCATGTTTGTTGTGTGTAGTCTAGCAGACAGTGCTGCTGTCATAATAGTGTGTGCACTGTTTTAAGAGCTTGTAGTGTAATAGCATAGTAATGTTTTTGCATTTTGGTTGAAATGCAACCAGCCAAAATTCTCTTGACATACAGGTCTGGGTTGAAGTAACTTCTTTAAATCTTAAGTCTCACTCTCTCTTTCTCTCTATTGCTCACGCACACACACGCATGCACGCACACACACACACGCACAAATACTGGTATGTTTGTCCCTTCATCTTCAAAAACAAGACTGTTTGCAATTTAGTTTCAGGGAAGGTCTTTTTTTTCCCTCTGACCAAGCATGACTCGCTGCACATACATCATCACACAATCCTGCCTATGGTACCCTTGAGCAGTTCCTACTGTCAAAACACTAACTGTACCATCACAAGAATGGATGGACAAAACACCCTCACTTGCATTCCTGTAATCAATCTTTTCAACCCACCTCCTTCTTCTTCTCCTACACATCCCCATTGGTCTCCCATACCCATTTACTCTCATGTAACAGACAGTCTTGTATGTAACACTGACAAATACTCGCCCTCAGCGCAACAGCCAGGAGGAGAGAGGAAGGGGGAGGGAGAACAAGGTGTGGGAAAAGGGGGAAGTGGAAGAGAGGGCGAGTTTTTCTCCTTGAGGAGAAAGTAAAAGGAGAGAACGGGGAGGGAAAACTGTGTGCCTACAACCCTCTTTCTCTCCACATCTTTGTGATGGAGTTGAGCGAGGAAGAACAAGGGAGGTGGAAGGTGACTGAAGTGGAAAGGGGAGAGACGGAAAGCTGGGTGAAGTGTGTTGGTCTTCATGTGTCCTGGCCGTCGGTGGCAGGGGTGTCGTTGGCATTGGGCAAGTCTGAGTCGGTCTCCCGGCTGGATATGCGGTCCAGCTCCGCCTGTACATCGCTTAGGCCCAGCTTTGAACCTGCATCAAGTGTGGGTAGATACATAAAAAACATTACTATATCACAGCAAACAACCATTTTGGCCAGTGTGATATATGACACAGCATTGTGTGGTTAAGGCACAATGCCTTATTCAATTATAATTAAAATGAGTGCTGGGTGAAATATTGAATATTAGCAAAATATTCGCAAAAGCAATCTCTTCTCATTTGAGAAGAACAACTGCAAGACAAGTTAGTTAACAGATACAGGAGTGCATACTGTGATAGAGATGTGGTAAAATACTTTGACTTTAGCTTGTTGATTGGATTACATTTTAAATGTTTATTAATGTCATTCATATGGTATAGATGGTGTGGAACAATTTGTTTACATCCAGGTTTACTGCTAATATTTATATTTTATATTGCAATAATACAAATGTGAGCATGCGCTACCTTTTCTCTCTGTATTTATCTTTTCAACCAGACCTTTGGTAATACTAAATGCATTTTTGTTTTGTTGGTTCTTATTGCATTATTATGCATCAAACATTTAATCTTTACAAAAGTCTTTATTGAAAGAGACAAATGTGTCTTTGTTAACCATTGTATCACAGTTCAATAAGTGTGCTGTATTTTTCATGTAATAGTACCAATATGATCTACAGTATCTAGTTCAAAACAGGTCAAAGTGGAAGGTGGACTCTATTTAAGGTAATTTTGAGCTTGCCTGATGAGTTTTAAAGTTGCATTGTTAAAAATATAAAGATGGTGCTTTAAACTGGGAATGATCTGCCTTGATTATCCAGCCATTTCACAGAGAATGAATACATATTAGGCCTACAGTATCAATATAGTATATGGCCAATTTGTTGAAATGTATCATGTGTTATGTCCATATCTGGAGTAGAGGACAAGAGAGTAAAGAGGTGAGAAAATGAAGGATGGCAGATGGGAGGTAGAAACCAAAAAGAAGCAATGAGGAGTAACTGAAAATGGCATTAAACCCCAAAAACTGAATAAATGAGCACTTTTTCCTCTACTCAACAAAACCACAGCAATGTAACAACCTCTACCACCTAGTGTGCATTCTCACCTGACTTGCGTACTGTTCCTGGTGTGTTGTTACCGCCACCTGGCGTCCCGGGCCCCCCTGTCCCTGCTTTCTTTGTCAGTAGACTGTTGAAGAAATTGGCCAACACACCCTCACTAGTCTGACCTGCAGCACACAGCACAGAGACTAGAGTTAAAAACACACATACACACAAAGTAATGCACCAACTACGCAAATGGTCATGGGTTGATGTGTGCAGCGACGAAATGCATACCCGACTGTGGCATGGCGTTAGCTACGTTGGCCGCTGCGGAGCGATTACTTGTCCTGGGGGAGCCCGTGGGTGCTCTACTGGTGGTGTCCTATGAACGACAAAAAAGTTTATTTCACACTAATATGGACACTGGGAGGAGCTTTCCTTAATGTTGAGCCAAAACTAGACAAAAGAGGAGCACTCACCACTGGTCGCCCTGCTGTCACAGCGGGCTGTTTGGCGAGCAGCGACTGCAAATTAGAGCACAATATGCACACTCATTCCAATTAGTATTTAATTAACATATCAGAACCCTTCAGTCAGATTTAATTGGAGTACAGACAAGCAGCAAACCAACTGACATTAACACAACAGGAAATGTTTTCTGACCTGCAGTTTTACCAGAAACACTTGGTCATCTTCTGCCTGAATCTCCTTTTCATGTACAATCTGGTGACGAGCAAGAAAAAAAGAAAAATGTTTAAAATCGCTTACAGGCCTTCTTTATAGCTCTACATAAGCTAAGAAATTAGATTGGATAAAACTCTAATGATCCCTGCAGGGATATTAGGTAAAGCTTAGCACCCGGACATTGATGCAGAAGGTAATGAAACATACTATTACAGCAATAATCAATCTGTTGCGCTGTAAGCTTAGCTTGCCTTAGATGATCTTTAAAAATTAGCTGTTTTTTTAGTGAGTGCCTGTACCTTTCTGACTGGCGGTTTGATTATTACTTCCTCAAAGCTGTCGTCTGCTTTTACTGTCTGAAAGTTCTCGTGAAGTATGGCAATCTTCTTTTCATTGTCCCAACCTGATGGACTGAGAGAGCAGAGGAAGGGTTACAAACCAAATCCAGGTGGCCCCACAGTCCTCGCATGTATACACACACAAAGGCAGGCTTACATGAAGACAGCATCTCTTTCTACCACTTGTGCCGGGCAGTGGAAGGGAAAGCCGTACAGTCTGTGGACCAGATATTTGTACAGGATGTCCAGGTTTTTCATCTCCTTCACTGATGTGTAAACCAGAGATGCACCGTCTGACATGACTGTCAAGGACATTTTCAAACACCACCATCTCAAAAATACACCACAGTGACAGAAAACCTACATCTCCTAATATCAGTAGCACTACACAAATACAGATTTTAAGCTTTGACTAAATGCTACCAGTACACAAAACAACCAAGGCCATGTGCAATATTGGCTCATTTTCAAAAGCAATACCCCTTGAAAATCTAATACTGTTTCCACTCAGCAGTGACTGGAGAAATTATTCTGAAAAACAAACCACTTTAAGCAGCACTGGGTAGTCTATGGCTTTTCTGGAACTCTCTTTGCATCAACAACGGTTCAGATACAGCTTACAGTGGTCAAAATACTGCAATAACCATACTGCTAGGAACTTTGGCCTGAGAACAAAACACCATGACTGCCAGTCACTCAGGGACGGTGGTACAACATAACTGAACAGTTGGGCATTAGGAGAGTACAGGCCAAAATGTGAATGAATGCCTTAAATTTCAGCATCTGACAAGAAAACTGCAGTGTCAGTGGTATTGATCAACAGCCCCATTAAATCCCATGTGTATAATGTTTTTTGGCCACAAGTCACATTTTGTTTTCTGACACTATCAATTTGAGTTTGTGCACTTTTTCTAGTTTGTTTGCTTTTCAGAAACAATGTTCAGTGAAGGATACACTGCAGACAGAAACGTCTGATGTGAGACTGGATGAGGTCCAAGTGTTCGTCTCTATAGTCGTGCTCCTTCTCCAATGTACTGATGGCGTCACACTGAGGACAAATAAGTAGGTGTCAGACGCAGGTGAATGTGTGTTAGTAGATGAAATGAAAAAAGGACCATTCAATTTTAAAATGATTTAACAATTCCACACAGGTTTCATTGGTCCAAGAATATTGTACAGCACATTGAGAACCAAGTACACTTAGATTTTAAGGTAAAAGTAAAATATGTTCTCACACACAAGCCATCTTTATAAGCCAGTAATAAGGGTGTGTGCGTACCTTGGTGCAGACCACCACCACTGGTATTCCCAGGTTGTGTGTGAGTGTGTTGTCTCCTAACGGCAGCAGCACACACTCCTCCTCTTCACTCCTCCTCTGCAGGGTGCCATCCTCCCCACTGCCTGGCTCTGTGTATTCCTGGAACTGTTTTACAACTACACACACACACACACACACCACATTAAGATACACAAATAATGATGAAGCAAATAGTAAACACCATTTTAAATGTGGCGTTAATATTCTCATAACTGGCCTCTTAAGACAAAACCCAATTCAATGTAAAGCTTTTACAAAGGTTTTGATAAGGAGGTTACTTATTCAAGAAGTGTTGTCATGCTGCCAAGAGCATCTTCTGTGCTATATTTTAGCCATTCTGTTTCATTCTGAGCATTTTCTGTTTCAACTTTATCTACTTGTCAGCCTGACTGCTGTCAGTATGACTCACGTCTGTGCTCCAGCTCCCGCAGTGTTTCCGGGGCGACCCGGAGTTTATCGATGTGTTCCCTAGCGACGGCGGCCCACTTCTGGAGAGAGTCCAGGGCGTTCCATGGCCGCGACATGTCAACTGTTATCAGCAGCAACGTGTTGCCGATTGAGTCCACTGGCACAGCTACTCCCTGCAGACCTTTGTGGTAAAGGTCTCCGTCTAACACCCAGGCATTACACCTAGTCTGGTCTAAAGACACAGACACACACACACACACACACACACACACACACACTCAAGATATATACATTACAGAGATATACTGTTGTGTAAAAACATTTATTGGGTCTATGGACTCCAAGTAGTTGATCGTTACCATCAATGTCGTCGTCATGAACACTGAAGTAGAGGTATTCCAGGCCACGCCCTTTCATGAACTCTTCAACCCCCTGCAGTTTTGCAACCAAGGCTGTCTTCCCCGAACCCACTTCACCTAAAGACACACATAAAATCTGTTTTAAAAAAATAAAAAAGAATTATGGATAGTAGACAAATTATGGGTAGTAGCCTTGTCCATGCCAGAATGCACTGCTTTATGATAATAATATTAGAGTTTAGAGCCGAAACCCTATTCAGTTCGTTTTTTATTCAGTTTCAATAAAGGGGAGCTAGAATTCAAACTTGGCAAAAGCATTCTAAGTGACATACTAACTGAAACCAACACACCGCTAAAGTTATACAATTTGCCCAATGCAACCTGCTGCCCTCTATCATGCTATGAGCTGTACTACTAATACACTTCAGAGTTAATAAAAATAGTATGATGCTCATCACACACTATCCAAAATTAGGATTGCACAAAATGGCAAAAATATTGGCTTACAACTAATATTTTAATTAATGAATAATCTGCACATTACGTTGAGTCATTTATTAATCATTTGGTTAATAAAATGTCAGAAAATAGTGGCAACTGTCAATTACAATTAAAATTTCCTGAACCTCAACCAACAGTCCAAAACCAAAGCTATTCTGTTTACTGTCACAAGGACTGACAACAAAAAACATCACATCCTTTGCATTTGAGAAGCTTAAACTAGAACATGTTTCGCATGTTTGCTTGATTATTTAAGCAATTAAGAAAAGAAAATAGTTAGATATATTGTCTGTCAATCGTCTAACTGATTAATCAATAATTGTTTCACCACTAAACAAATTAAGTGTAGCACACATACTGTAAACAATCCCCTCGACTAGAGCCACACAACTTCATTATATTATTTTCATGAACAGCATGTATAAGTGTGTATGTATAAGGCCAAGCCTGCATCTATTCTTGCACTATGCTATATTATGTCAGCAGGGGGACTCAATGCATCATAAGGGCAGATCTTGCTGATGTTGTCATGGATAGCATAACAGACAATGGCTGTTTAAAAAAAAAAGTCATACGTCGGTAACCAACTCGCCGATTAGCTGGAATGGGTAGCAGGCTGCGGATTATCCCAGGCGGATGTGTAGACAGTGTGTGTGTGTTTGTGTGGACGACAGCGGGACACGAGGACAGAGCGAGACGGGGAGGCACCCATTCTGCCTCTCAGTCCCATAAAGCCCCGCGGACGCGTTAACAAAACACAGGCTGATGGTTTGTCTTGTCCCCTCAGCATCATCTCCACCTAGCTGCTACTAGCATCACTGGATGCTAGTATGACTTGCAGTGTTTCAAAGCGGCCCGATTCTCTCTCAAGATGATGGTGATGGTGTGTGTGTGTGTGTGTGTGTGTGTGTGTGTGTGTGTGTGTGTGTGTGTGTGTGTGTGTGTGTGTGTGTGTGTAGGAAAATACACCTGTCTCTCTCTCTGCTAGCCGACGCACCCGCTACCAGGTTTGAACACAAAAGCACCATCAGTCAAGAATAAGATAGCTTAGCTATCGAGCGGTAAGTCTACCCGAGTCAACCAGGATGAGATGATCACCAAGCTAGCGATGCTTATTGGCTAGCTAGGAGACTGCAGACATACAGATACCCACCCATAACCAGGACATTTTTCCCAGACGGTAGCTTAGATCTTGAATGGGTTGACACTTCACTCAGGATGGTGGACCTGCAGACAGAACAACCCCGTTACAAAACGGGCAAACAAGGCTTCTTCATTCATTAACAAACAGCGACTGACAGCGAGGAGCTAAAGCGAGCTAGTGCTGCTGTGTCACCAGTCTGGTGCTGATGCTAGCTAGCCTCGTTAGCAAGCTAGCTGTCAAACCATCCTCATCCCAGCACAATGGAGACTCTGCGGCCACAAACCCTGCTCATAATAACCTCTTCTAATCTTAAATGACCGATCGCCCACCATAAATCCTGTCCGTCATCCTCCTCTGGGTTGGAGTTCTCCAGTGTGCTCTTATGTCCAGTTGAGGTGGAGGATAATAATGCACTCCTCCCTGAAGTCGCCATCTTCGCAGGGCTTGTAAACCGACCAGAGCGCCCGGATGTAGCAGTTGTGTGCTATCCTAGTCTGGTGCACCGCACACCGGGGCCGGGGCGTGGTCCTGCCCGCACAAAGCTGGGGTCCTTGTTCCAGACATATCTCATCCTCAAAGTGACAGACTGGACTGTCCATCCACTCCAAGTTATGTACAGTTTGAGAGTCTACAAACTATTATATTATTAACTTATCAAAAACAAATGTTATATGCTTAAGTGGACATAATATTATGTAGCTTAGGCTTGTGTAAATTGGGACTGATACATAAATAATGAACCATATAGTTAATTTAATAACCATTGAGTAATAATACCAGTGAGAATAAGGCTATTTTGCATGTGTAGCTTTGCGTGTCCCGGCCGATTTATCAGAGTGAATTAGGATTAATGGGCTTTCAAATAGCCAAATCCTAAAGTCGTTGTTTTATGCCTTGATTTGTAAAATATTTTGGCACCGGGCCTATTAAGCCCACTGATGGAGATAACGCTGTATTAGCATATAATACCATTTGGATCCATTTCACATTGTCTAGCACAGACAGGGGCATATCACAAAATTCTGGGCCCTGGAGAAAGACATTTTCTATGGGCCCCTCCCCACATTCACAGCTAATCATTCTAGCATCTTTTTGGGCCCTCCTCACATCAGGGTCCTGTACTCAGTCCCCTTTTTCTCCCAGTCCGACGCCCCTGAGCATAGACTGTATTATAAGTTGAGATCAAGCACCAAAGATTTTGCAAAAGGTTAGACAGCATAATAGAACGCTAACACAAGAAAAATAAGTCAATCCAAATGGCACCCTATTAAAATCTAAAGTAGGCCTATACACTTAAGCTATTTGGTTTTTAATCAGGCCGATTAGAAGTCATGCAGTCCAGTCAGCCCAGAAAAATCTGAATAAGAACTTCCATAAAGGTTAGTGCCATGTTACGTTTATACATAAAACAGCTGATAAGCTGATAATTAGACAAGCAATAAGTACAAAGAAACTATTTGGAGACCAATGTACATGGTAATTGAAATAATTGAACCAACTAGACAAAATCTAACGTGAAATACGGTGTTGAGAAACGTTTGAATTGGTCTACACCATGAATCTGGTGGGCACAGCGTGAACTTTAAATTAACTACCAAGTGGTCTCAGGTGTGCGGTCATCTCTTATTATAAAACCGCTGAAGCACATCGCAGCCAATCAAAGCGCAGAACCGGAAAATCAGTTCTACACGTGTCAGTTCATTACAACTACCACGAGATGGCGCTGGTGCACTGTCCTCGGAGCTCGGCGGTCCCAGGGTAGGCGCTCTCTGCGGCCCCCGATGGAGCCAGCGGATTGCGAACTCTAGTTAAGTGAAGCACCGTCCTCCTCCTCCTCCTCCCCATCTCTCACCCAGAGTAAACCCAGTAGCACGGAGCGCATCCTCGCCGTGCTCGCCCTGTGGGAATTCTGTTTGGCTGTCAGTGGCAAACCGGCCGAGCTTTGCAGTGTGGGGGGGGGGACTGAGGAAAACATATACACAAAGAGTGAGGAAAGGGAGATGGGTCCGGAGGCAGTGAGGTATCCGTGATTGTCAAGCAGGCTAAACGGCGTTGAAGTTCTTCGGCTCCGCTCGAATCTTTTCTCCAGGTCGTTGAGGTGAGTTTTCTCTCTGCAGGAGATAGGAGCAGCCCGGATGGTGCATGTCTTACCCCGCTGCATGAGAGTGTAGAGAGGCTATTCCAAATATTTGGCAGGACATGTTTTCTGTTGTCCTATAAGTGAAAGACATATGATGACATTAGATGTTTATAGCCTAATCTATACCATGTTTATTGTTTAACAGCGAATCATACTTTGTAGATGGATTACTTATTCTGTAGAATAAACTAGACCATAAAACCATATTTTTTACGATCAGGCAACAACATAGTAGTCTATTCTAAAGAAAAAAACAGTGATGTGAGACATTAAAAAAAACAAAAAAAAAACTAGAAAATACCTTGTGGGCTATGCTCTTAGAAAGCCTCTGCTTTTATTTATTTCGGCTGGAGTCAGAAAACAAGATGAGAAAAATCTGCTTCATTCTCTGTCTCTCTTTTCCATTCCTCTGCTTCATTCACTCTCACTTGCTTGCCTTTCCCCAATTTTTTCTCTCACTCCATCTCTCTAATCCCCCCTCTCGCAACCTCTCTCCTCACACTCATTGCTTCTCTCTCTGTCAGCTCTAATTACACTGTGAGTTCGCAACACTAGACTGCTTCACTTCTGATACTCTTCTCTGTCTTTTCTCACACCCAGCCGTCTTTCCTGTATCCACTCTTTCATCTGACACCTGTCATGATTAATGTTCCACATAGGGTGTGCATAACATGCCACATATAGTTTCTTAGCTGTATTGCTGCCTCTACTGTGTCTGGATGGCGATGTTACTCCTCTGATAATCAATATGTGATGAAGCAGTTACAGTATATAAACGTTATGGACCTGTGGCTAAATCTTTAATTTCCCATCTGCCCCAGTCACTTTACACACGTGCACATGTGAAGGTGACACACACACACACACACACATGCACGCGCGCGCGCACACACACACACACACACACACACACAC
>NC_045746.1:3823524-3825199 GCF_008692095.1 Etheostoma spectabile
ACACACACACACACACACACACACACACACACACAGAGTCAAGGGTCATGGCAATTAAGCTCTGAGTCTTGATTGATTGTCACAGCATGGAGATTAAGAGCTGACAGTAAGGAGCCTTGGAAGGATTTTTAGACATCTTACACCGCCCAGCAATCAATCATTACTATTCTGGTTTTTGTTTGGGTATTACTGTATTTGGATTTATACACAGATTTCAGAGCACAGAAAACAAAGCGTTCAGGCTCTTGTTAGTGGTGGCAGCTTCTATAATCTTTTCTCTGCAGTCACATTACAGTCATATTGCTGTTATTCTATATATTTGTTTGGTTTTCCGCCTGTGACCTGTGATATGAAAATTCGTTGACCCCTCTGGCAACGTGCAACATATGTGACAACTGATCTAATGGCAGATCCCACACATAGCTCTATTACAGTAGCTGTAAATATCTTCCACATCCTCCGTCACTTACCAGTGTCACCTGCTGTCACCGGAACAGACAGGCATATGCTGCCCCCACACACACACACACACACACACACACACACGCGCAAACATGTCACCACCATGCATCGAGGCACATACGGGAACACGATCGACACACCACTCACACACAGGTTTGCTGGTTGTCACACACCTGCCCTTTTGCTCCTTTTCACGCCTGTTTCTCCGTATATGACCCATTCAGTGAGCTTAACTAAAAATAATCACCACTAGCCAACACACACATGAAACATGAATTATGGAAGACAGAGAGAGAGAGAGAAACATTCAGGTCAGATTCAGACCCAGTTCCAAGAGCTTCACTCCCCAAGGATGGTACTACTAGACCGCTGCATTAATATTCAGTTTGTGCCATGTAGCACATCAGACCTGCGGTTATCCCTGTTTGGAACTAACTGGACTGCCATAGTTTCAGCCCAGTTATCCATGTACAGTATGTAGTCTACTGGGGAAATGGATCCATGCATTTTAAGATTATTACACAAGTAGTGCAGCGTTTCCATAATAGTAATACATGTATAGTGTCAACTGGATCCAGTTGATCCAGTAAACTGCCTTTAAGTAAAGAGCACATGTTAGGAGGTCATTAAAGTACTATTGATGATGCTGCAGCGCAAATATGCAATCTAATGTACTGTACTAAGTGTACTATTCTATACTTCCCTGGTTGATACCTGTGTCCTATCTTTCCATTACATATGAAGCTAGATAGATAGATCGATAAATAGATAGATAGATAGATAGATAGATAGATAGATAGATAGATAGATAGATAGATAGATAGATATTGATCCCCAAAAAATGGGAAATTATGGTGTTACAGCAGCAAACATACATTAGTCACACAGCACAGAATATAAATATAAATGAAATACCAGGATACAATATACATACATACAATATACATGAAATAATAATCATAATAGGAATTAAATATAAGAACAAATATTTGAGTATATACAGGTTGGGAAAACAAAATTTGCAACTGCTTAAATAGTATGCTAAAATGTAAATAAACTAAATGTACAAGTTGCACTTAGTGCAGTATTGTGGTGTCTCAGAGTCTTATCTAGCCCCCAGTGATGACGTGTTAAATAGTTTTATTGCCTGTGGTAAGAATGACTTCCTGTAGTGGTCCGTGCGACATCGAAGCTGTCGGAGCCTCTTAGAGAA
>NC_045746.1:3825209-3826227 GCF_008692095.1 Etheostoma spectabile
TGTTGGACCAGTGTGGGGTGGAGAGGGTGGTTGGGGTTAGCTACAGCAGATTGTTAGCTTAGCTTAGCATAAAGCAAAGAAGCAGATAGCTTACCTTTGTCTAAAGGTAACAAAATCCATCTAAAGCTCACTCAAAGATTTTAACCTCTAGACAAATCCACGCTAGTTTTTTCAGTCTTTATGCTAAGCTAAGCTAAGCTAAGTGTCTCCTGGTAGTAGTGTAACAGACAGACAAGAGTGGCATCAGTCTTCTCTTCTAAGAAAGCAAATAAGCGCATATCCCAACGTGTGGAACTATCCTTTTAAAGGTTCTGCACACCCACACAGGTGTTTTAACTACTTCTTAATAATTACATCCCTGGTCCGGTTGGAGCTGGGTGGAGTTATGCTGGAAAGTACGTCAAGGCACAAGAGTATCACTAAGAACTATAAAGGTGTTGGTTTTTACAATCGAACAGGTGCAACAAAAAAAGACGAGAGTGAGGAAGATGTTAATCAAGCTGAGTCTGCACACACCCACACAGGTCTAATTAAGCAGAATAATAAAAAAAACCTGTGTGGGTGGTTGATGGATGTGCAGGGCCTTCAAGATCAAGAGTTATCCCTTGTTACACATTAAACATTATTGCCATGCATGTGTCAAATTGACCATCAAGCTCTCGTGAGATGTGTTTTATAGTTGAATACCTGGAAGCAGTAGCTAGATTTTGTGTAAAAAATGAGAGCTCTTGGACAAATGAAAAGTGGCAGACATTTTGATGATGAACCATTTAATTTGTGGCTTTTAATGTAAAATTTGATTTAAACTAATCTCTTGATTAAGAATTCATTTCACATTAACTTGAGGGAAAACTATGTCAATGTTGCAGCAATTAGAGGATGCTTGATGGTATTCTATTTTGGTATTGTGAACATTATACACTCTGATGAAACCTGAGGAGAAACCTCGCCGATTTGTTCTGGTTACTCAGCAAAGCAAGCAAGTGTGTGTGTGTGTGTGTGTTTGTGTGTGTGTGTG
>NC_045746.1:3826237-3837740 GCF_008692095.1 Etheostoma spectabile
TGTGTGTGTGCGTGCGCGTGTGTGCGTGTGTGTGTGTCTGTATGTATGTGCATGTGTGCATTTGTATGCAAATGTATACGGAATGTGTACATCCAAATGCGTCTTTGCATTAACATAAAAAGGCTTACTTGTGTTTGTTTGTGTTCATGCTGGACCATATGTGTGTAGTTATTTGGGGACCTTGTCTGATATTCAGTAGCTTCAGAGTCCTGACCTTGAACAGTTTGAGTTCTGTCTGCTTAGTCAGGACCTCTGCATCTGCTCATGTCAAAGCAAACAACAGTTCAAATGCACTGCAGTGCATGGGATATTTTATGTACTGTTTGTATTGTATATACTGTATGTATGTACGTATGCATGTATGTTTGTATGTACTGTATGCATGTATGTATGTATGTATGAATGTTTGTATGTATGTATGTATGTATGTCTATCTATATATCTATCTATCTTGTAAGTAACGCTGTCTTTTATCCTCTCTCCCTCTCCGTGCAGTGTGTTATTGTGTGTTCAGCATGAGTAACATCTATGAGTCTGCAGAGGCCACACTGGGCTTCATCAGCTCACCATGCCTCGCCAAAGTGGAGCTGAGAGTGGCCAGCCGGGGGATCTCGGACCGCGACGCTCTCTCCAAACCTGACCCCTGCGTGGTGCTTAAGATGCAGTCGCACGGGCAGTGGTTTGAGGTACAGTAACTTAGTGGGATGAAGGGCTGAAGTGAGAGGTGGGGTGGGGGTGGGGGTGCTGCAGTTTAGAAAGACAAAGCCAGAAAATGAAAGTGTAATGGTTACATCAGTCAAAGTGTTCTTGCTCATAACAATCACTGCCCATCGTAAGACATTCTCTCTCTTTTCTTTACAGAGCACATAGAACAGCCCATATAACTGACTAGCATTTATAAAAGCTTTCCAATTCTTTAGTGGCATGACATGATATTGCTTTTGAAGCTTTTCATAAACAATTTATCTTTGCATTAGACTTTCAGTGTCTTCATTTGCTCTTCATGTTTTGTTCCTTAATTAATTAATTCCTCTGTAGACAGCACTTGTCATAGAATTGTTTGGCAAAATGATGGTGTATAATCAAGGACCTACGCTGTCATGAAGAGCTGTGATTGTGTCGCTAACCTTCTCACGCTAAATTGCAGGTTATGTTTGGTTCTAATAAATTATGGATGCTAATTGTTACAGTAGCCGACTGAAATTATCTTTTGGAGATTGGTGTACAGATTGTATTTGCTGTTGTAAGTATTTGACATATTGTCACCTTAAAATTGAAAGTGTGCTGGTTTTGTTACTCTGATCATCATAGCTCTCCAAAACAAGTTGTCTGCCCTAATCATTTTTTCTGCCCCAGTCAGATATTGAAAATAACAAATTACGTTTTTCTGGAATCATGCATTGTATTGGGCTCACTGTGCACAATAAAATCTCACAAATAGATGAAGACAACATCTTAGAATAGATTCTAGAATAGAAACGGAGAACTGTCAGTGCTTTCTGGTAGTAGGTGTTTCACTTCTTCTCCTCTTTGAGGAACTTCATGTGGACTTCAGATGGAATCTCCTTAAAGAAACATCTTATTCCCTCTGAAGGTGGCGTAGTAGCACACATCTTAGCTGAACTTTGTAAAGGCACATTCAGGGAAATTCAGGAAGAAGTGGGTCTTTATGTGTCTTTCTTTCGCTTTCCTATATTTCTGGGAGAGACAGACATGCTAAGTGCACTTCTTCCTTTTAACTATGTACTGTAGAAACACACACCCACACATACAATGTTAGTGCAGTGACCCACTCTAACTGATACATGTACGTGGATTCACACATTACACACACACACACACACACACACACACACACACACACACACACACACACCCAACACTCACCAGTATCTAGCTTCACTCTAGCTTTAATGGAACCCACTACAGCCACTAAAAGAAAAGTCGGCCCTCAAAGAATCGGGCTTTTAGGAAAAGAGGAAGCCCCAAAGGCACCGCCTGCTCCAGCCCTGACACACCACACACACACACACACACACACACACACACACACACACACACACACACACACCACACACACACACACACACACACACAGCCATTACTCAAGTATACTTTTTCCACAGGGGCTCAAGATCTAGAGCACAGAAAGTAGTGTGGCTATTATCTGTCTTTGGAGACTCCACAGAAAGCTGTGTGTGTGTGTGTGTTGGTGTGTGTGTGTGGTGTGGTGTGGTGTTGTGTGTGTGTGTGTGTGTGTGTGTGTGTGTGTGTGTGGTGGTGGTGTGTGTTTTTATGGATTTGTGATTCTTTTTGCTTTGATGAGATGCCAGACTATTATTGTCAGTGTCAAAAAAAGGCCAAATGTGTTTGTGTGTGTTTGTTGAGTCTGTTGGTGTGCCATTCACGTGCGTGTGTATGTGTGTGTGTGTGTGTGTGTTTGTATGTTTGTGTGCCAAAGGGTTATCAACAATAAAAGGGACCCAGTCGTTGCTGCTAGTGTCGGGTATGTTTTGTTGGCAGCATTGAGCCTTTTGTTTGGCTTCTCCGTCAGTCAGTTCGAGAGAAGAAAATGTCAGATCAATGTTACAACTATTGTGTCATCAAACCGCTTGTGGGATTTTAGCCATAAAAAAATCTATATTTCCCAGTCCACAAGTTGATAAGTGTAAACAATTTGGTAATGGCTATTTGTGGTAATTGCTGCAGTGCTGAAAGGTCTGCTGCTGTTCACAATCAATGCACAATGTCTGTTTTGGGTGTTGGACAAAATCTCTATACTTCAGTCCACTTTGGAAAGACCATTAAAAACAATTCATTTGCACAGTTTGATGAAACACCACTTTCACATAGTAGTTATATACTGAACTATGAAAATATAAGGGGTTGACTAATGATTTTTAAAATAACAAAAGAATAATATATGATTTAGTTGTTTGTCATTAGATATTTTGACCAATAAGTATGAATGTAAACAAAGTAGTTAGTTAAATAATTAAATAAAGACATTATAAAAGTATTCATTATATTTGATTGGACATAAAAAGTAATAAATCAATTAAAAAGACTGATTCAAAATGAATCCGACTTTGTGTGTGTGTGTGTGTGTGTGTGTGTGTTTGTTTGCCCATCTTCAAAGGGAGTGCATCAACCCTAAATCCTTGTGTGTTTGCAGGTGGACCGTACAGAGGTGATTCGCAGCAGTAGCAGCCCAGTCTTCTCCAAGATCCTCCTGGTGGATTACTACTTTGAGGAGGTCCAGAGGCTCCGCTTTGAACTTCATGACATCAGCTCTGGCAACAATGGTCTCCGGGACGCTGACTTCCTGGGAGCCTTGGAGTGCACCTTAGGACAGGTCAGTGTGTCTTTTGACCGGTCAGTGCTTGACCAAATGGGGAGCATAAGTGAAACATGCAGGTTAGTTAAGAATGGATGATGTGACAGATGAGTCTTCTGGACACTTACTGTAATCACGCCATGTTACACTCCTTGCTATAACTGTCATCTTCCATTGTACACTATTCATTAAAACAGACATCTACTAGAAGCCTAAGCTTATATGAATGAATAGGAAACCGCATTTCAGGTAGGTTGCTGCACAAGTTAAGTGGTGCATGTGAGTGAAGTTTGGAGTTCACATCTGAAGATTGAGTTCATCATAAGAACCAGATGTGCGTATGATGAGTGCAAGGAGTGCATTCATGTGCATCAGTGAGTGCACTTACATCCAGTACATTGCATTTACCCACTATATCACTTACAGTAGGTGTTATGTTTACCAGTGTAGCGCATGGGAGTCTGTGTGAGATGTGCATGCACAAATACAGCCTGCATGCTTTGAGTGTAAGAATTATAGACTCAAGTATATAATCCTTTGTAAAGTAAACTGAGCTTGTTGGGATTTAAAATGTCTGAATCGGGTATTCTGTACTAGTTTAATTAGAGTGAAAGAACAACTTTAAGATTAGAGAGACCAATCTTAGCCGTGGAGGGAATCCTAATGCTATCGTTTCACTTGAGGTCAGCTACTGTCACCGGCTGCTTTTACACTGAGCTATAGTTGTCCTTGAGTCCTTAGTTATGTAAAGCCTTGGTGGTGCATTGAAGTATGTTTTCAAAGCATTATTGTGTGCATTTCCTTATACATATGGGCTTTTTTCTCACCTAATGGTGTTGTTGGCCCTCTTAATGATGTAGTTGTGATCAATATTTAAAGATGTTCCTTATTTAGGTGCATACTTAATATCAAAGAGCATTTGAAAAGAAAATTGTAATTGCAGTAGTACTAATTAACAGTTTTTTCAAGTAATCACCAGCTAAGACAGGCTGAGAAGCAGGAACAAGAGAGAAAGCAGAAAGGGCAGGAGTAAACTTTAAAAAGTACAGTATTAAAGTGTTTAAGTCCATTTTCAAGTGTCAGAGATGCTATCAGAAAACATAAAGCTTGTGGATGTATAATATTTGGGAGAACTGAGATAATTGACATGGAAGAAGGGGATTTTGAATGCGAGTGCCAAGGAGATTTACTGGAATTGTAAAAACATGCTAAAAAAGGAGCATTGTATACTCTAAGGCACAAGAGAGCCACATATGAGCATTTCAGTAAATGATAGTAATGGATCTGTTATTACAAATCCACATTGTGAAAAGAGACATATAACAGAAGAGTTGTGTAGAAATTGTGTTCATTTTGGATCTTTTTTGCGTGTACAGTAATAGGCCCACCATAGTTACTGGTGACATCACTGAGAAATGTAGCCAGGGGGAAGGCATGTTACAGACGCATTGTGTCATTGTGTCAGTGATATTGCTACAGACAGCATGTAAGCAGTTAAACAACACGTTGACCTTAAAGTGTCTCAGTCCATATTTATACATTACCAGTGGATCACATGACTACTTTTATGTAATAAAACCATGATAATTCTCCAGTGCCCCTCTTTATTGCATGTTTAAACTTGTTTTTTTGATTAGCTGGTGAACATATTTCAGCTTGTGAGCCAGATAGTTTTCCCGGGAGTTGGTGGAGACCAAAAACAGAGTCAAAAGGAGAGTGAATATTGGACTTACGTTTGTTAGTTTGCCAGAAACACAACTCAAAATGAATGGCAATGTTGCTTTGAATCTGCTTGATGCATAAACACAAGACATAAATAAGTCAGCCATATCAACATAAAAGTAATATGTTCGTGATGTGTTCATAAGATTGCTTCTGCTGCACCCAAGTGGCCAAAAATAAATTATTGCATGTTTAATAAATACATTTGGAGGCAAATTTCAAACCTTATTTTTATATCAAAACGGAACACCATAAAACACAGATCTAATTATATAATAATGTATAATAATATATAATTACAAACACACTTTTACAGTATATGTAGACAGCCCAGTAATGAGTCCTCAATATAAAACCCCTGTGTATCACTTTTGCTCTTTGGAATACAACTGAATCAAATGACTCCTTGTAATTTGAAGGCATTTATAGTGCTGCTGATCCCGTGAAAGCAGATTTATACTTATGTGTAAAATCTACGCCGTTGCTACGTATGTAGGTGCATGGAGACACAAACCTACGCCGGACCCTAAGCCGTAGCTCAAATTGGTAAAAGTTGCAATTGCCTGACTCATTTCCTGGTTCACCTCCTCCATAAACAACATGAAATAAAAGAGAGGGTTAACTTTTCCTGCTACAGATTTGCCACCGTGGTCAGAAAGCACAGGGGAGACACTTTGTGTTTCTCTCACTATGACTCCAGAGTCACTACTCACTCCAAAGCCTCAATGGATCTCACTGACCTCCACATGTAAACTTGGGCATTCACTTATAGCTTGTGTAACACTTGGACAGCCCAAAATAGGAGCTGGCAGATCAAAACAGGGATACAACACCTGAGAAAATTACATTTGACAGGTGGTGAGAAAGGTGACTCCACCATGCTGCTTTCTGTCCATTGGATGTGTAACGTAGGCAGTTGCACTGTATGCTAGCATTAAGGAGAATGGAGAAGTGACACCAACAGGGCAAGCTTGTCCCTCCGAGGAGAAAAAGTGGAGAATGTGAGCTGATTTTGTGGAGTCTGTTTGTTTCAGATTGTCTCTCAGAGGAAACTGACCAAAGCTCTACTCAAACAGGGAAACACTTCTGGAAAGTCCTCCATAACGGTATGTCATTGTTTTCCAAGTCAGGCCGCCAAAGTTATACACTCACGCACAAATCACTTACGAACCACTTCTTGCACTCAGACACTCTGAAGATAATTAATTTGATGATG
Source organism: Etheostoma spectabile (assembly GCF_008692095.1). Lineage (NCBI taxonomy): Eukaryota > Metazoa > Chordata > Actinopteri > Perciformes > Percidae > Etheostoma > Etheostoma spectabile. The sequence continues at coordinate 3,832,513 of NC_045746.1, forward strand.
TTGCCTGTTCAATCAGTTCTCTTCTTCATTTACATCCAATTTTCTCTCACCTCCTTCCTTTACATCTCTCTGCCTCCCCCTTCTCGGCTTCTTTCCTTTTTTCCCTCTCCACCCCTGCCTCCCCCTTGTAAAGGTGACAGCAGAGGAGTTATCTGGTAATGATGATTACGTTGAACTCTCCTTCAGCGCTCGTAAGCTAGATGACAAGGTTTGTGCAAAGATTAAAAACCTGTGGTTTTCTTTTAGATACAGTATGAAAGAAATTAATATTCAGATATGTGGGTTTGCGCGTGGCAGGCAGGTGTGTGTGTGTGTGTGTGTGTGTGTGTGTGTGTTTGTGTGTCTGTGTGCGTGTGTGCGTGATAAAGTATTTGGGTGGAGGGTTGTGAGAATGGCGATAAAGCAACTCACACACAATACACAAAAGTGCAATCTGGCATTAGAGGAGGCCTACTGAGACAGATGGGCCCCGCCACCCCCCCTCTTCTGACTAATCCCCCCCTATCTCAGCCACCCCACCACACACACTAAGATAACTATATTAATTTTCACACACACACACGCGCAGCCACGGATGACTAACCCAAACAAGTTGTGCCTTAGGGAAAAGATGGAAGAAAGCAGGAGAAGGGCTGAAGGACAGGAAAGGGATGGGTAGAAAGGGAGAAAAAAGGAGCGAAATAATGAAATAATGATAGTTAGTATATGAATGATTTATGGTGATCAAAGGCAGTTCTGAGGCCTTACATGCGTGTTTTCCCTCTAAAGGATTTCTTCAGTAAGTCAGACCCTTTCCTGGAGATTTTTAGATTAAATGATGACGGGACTGAGTCGCTCGTACACAGAACTGAGGTAATTAAATGCACACACAAACACATACAGATGTATTATTTCCCACATCAGGCCTGGGATTAACAAAAACTGCAATGTTTTGTGCACCTCAGACGATCATGAACAACCTGAGTCCAGTTTGGAAATCCTTCAAAGTTTCCTTGAACACACTCTGCAGTGGTGACCATGACAGGGAGCTAAAGGTGAGTCTGCAGCTATTTTTTGCAGGTCATTATAATGGCAACATCATTTCCTTTAACCTAAGTAATAATATGCAACAATTTGAGTGTCCAAAGCCTTGGCTTCAGCTCCCTTTATTTTTTAAGTTCCCCCAGGGAGACACAATACACAATAAAGCCAGGAGATTGTACGTGTCAGACAGATTCTCACCTACCAAAAATACTTGTTTTGGTGTGAGCGGGGGCTACACACAGCAGTCAGAGAGCCGGTTACCTAGCGGCTCGTAATTTGGTCATTAAAAAAACGAGTCTCTTGACAGTCCTTATGTTTGTCTGACAATTTCAGCATCATCCCTTACCGTCAGCAGTTCCAAAATGTTTTCATCTCTACAGATCCGTGCAAATCACACTTCATCTTCACCCTCGGATATTTGTATTTTTCCAGTTTCTCTTCAGCTGTATGATAGAAACGTCATTAACACGCCAACACTCTTGCTGTAAATTCTGGTAAAATGACCTGCTCTATCTAAATTCAAGGCCCATTTGGAGATTAAACAGACATTACCCTTCCAGCTCCTGAGTGTAAAGTCTGTTTAATGTCTGGCCCAACTGATGTGGAGATTTGCAATCAGACAACTCCTATATATGATATGTTTATATAAGTTTAGGGTTGCAGTGCATGTGTAAAAGGGGCTTTAGAGGGAGAGGTCTAACAGCACATGAAGGCCTGCAGCTGTTTTTTTGTGCAGCATAAAATGTGGAGACTTGTAAAAAAAATAAGCAAAGTACCACATACCACAATAGCCTATATAACTGAATCAAACCATGTGAGCAAGTCACAAAGCAGCCTCAATCCTTCTAATGTCTTCTCCAAGTCATGAGTCAAGTTCAGGTCATGTGCTGCCGTTCCTGTCATCCTGATGCCTGATGTGTTATTTAAAGAGCTGGACGGGCGTGAATGAGCTCTGTGGTTGTCCTAAACTCTCACCTTTACTTGCCAGAATAGATCCGTGCAAACGTTTGTGTATGTGCATATGTATGAAAAGTGGTAGTTGCACATCAGCTCCAAACAGTTTTTCTTTTCTTGAATAAACATGAGCTCGTTCATTAAATATTCAGAGGCGTCTTAACTCTGCATGGTTCCTGACAGCAGGAGAAAGGGCTCACACACAATCACACACATGCAGGCCATCGGCTATGGTTTCTAGGGCTACCTGTTTGAAGCTCCAGAGCTATAGTGAGAAATGGCAGGGCAGAGATTTCTATTCAGACCAGTGCTTCCTTTTCACGGGGCTCTTAACTGACCACTGCATAAATGCATAACCCTCTTCTGCAGTGTCTGTCTGTCTCCTGCTTTGTATTGCTCCAGAACCATTTCCTTCACCTCTTTACTTATCTGTCTGTCTCTCTGTTGGTCTCTCTCTCCCTCCGTCAAACAGTTAGTATTCACCGAATGGAACCGAGATTCTTCATTCTTTCAATACTCTCTTGTACAGCTCTCAGCAACCTGAAGTGGAAGTGCTCTCTCCCTCACACACAAAACTGTTTAAAAAAACAAAAAAAACATGCATACAGCCCACACATGATCACACACACACACACACACACACACACACACACTGCCATGCGTCCAGGCACTTGTCAGCTTAAGTGGGAGACAGAAAATAAGGGGATTACTGCCGTCGTTGTTTTTAATCAAGTGTGACCTCAGGCAAGAAGGTCACAAATCTCGACAGCAAAATCCGTCATTCGCAGCCAATAAACCTTTGTGAAATATAGAAGCACTTTTTTCTGTCTCTCTCTGTGTTAACGAGTGTCTCTATTGACCAACTCTATTGATTGTCATTGATTGTACAAACTCTTCAGAACAGTCCAGATATTGCTGCCTTTTGCCACCTTTTCAAATGATAGGGTTACTTGTTTATAATGTGCTTTGGACCCGCACATTTCACTGGTGATTGAGGCCATTTTTCTTGTCTGGCAGCTTCTTTGAGAGAAACAAACTATTACGCCTAAACACGCGTGCACACACACACGCGCACACAAACACACACACACACACACACACGCGCATACACACACACGCGCACACACACAAAGCGGTCTCTTAAACCACATCCCTCTCAGCATCCTCAGATTAATATTTCACCGCTCCATTGCCCCCCCATCAACACCGCCTTATCAATCATTCAGCATGGCATTTCCCTGCATGCCACGAGTGCATGTGTGTGTGTGTTTAGGTGACAGTTTTGCAGCTGTGGTCTAACTGAATGAATGTGTGCATTTGCTTGTGTGTGTGTGTGTGTGTGTGTGTGTGTGTGTGTGTGTGTGTGTGTGTGTGTGTCATTGTGTCTCATTGTGTCTGTTGCAGTGCACAGTTTGGGACTGGGACTCTAATGGAAAACATGACTTTATTGGGGAGTTTCAGACCACCTTTAAGGAGATGAGAACAGAGCAGGAGGGCAAACAGGTGAGTACATGCAAAAGGATGGAAAGAGTGATGATTGCACACTGATCACCAAAAATGTATTCAGATGGACAACGATTTGATATTAGCAGGATCTTTGATACTTCAACTTTTTTTAAATAGTTACAACACCTGCATAATTACCAATTTTTTTAACAAGTATACAATTAACACTTGATCAATCAATTAACAATGTATTTTAAAGGTGTTTGATTTGAAAGAATACAATATTGTAAATGTCAAAAAACTATATTTATGGATAGATATATTGAGGTATATTTTGCCAGAAAAATGTCCACACATATGGATCTGTTAACAAACACTAAAATCAAATTCCTAGACAGTTATTAACCAGCAGCTTTACCATGAATAACACGTTTGTGTGTGTGTGTGTGTGTGTGTGTGTCTGTGTGTGTTTGTTTGCCCAGCTTCAATGGGAGTGCATCAACCCTAAATACCAGATGAAGAAGAAGAATTACAGAAACTCTGGTGTTGTCATTCTTAACCACTGTAAGGTGAAGTAACACTATCAAATTCTACATAATAATACAACCCGTTCTCACTCTGAACTCGTAAAATACGGATGCTTGGGCAGCAGCTGTCAGCATCAGATACGACGCAAAAAGCACCCTTAATCGCGTGTATATATAACGCACCGGGGAGAGTAGCAGCTACTCGGCACTTGAATATGACGTAGCATTAAGAGCGACAACAGTAGCAAGTAGTATGAAATCCCAAAAATCCGTATGAGGTCAGTTGGGGTGGGGGATAGGTCAAACAACACAGGACTTACCCCCAAGCGACCGGGGTTCATGTCCCACGTGTCACGTTTCCTAAACCCAACTGTCCCGTTTTTCTTTTACTGAACCCAACCATCTCATTCTTCTTTTCCTCGACCCAACCGTCCCGTTCTTCTTTTCCTCGACCCAACCGTCCCATTCTTCTTTTCGTGAACCCAACTGTCCTGTTTTTCTTTTCCTAAACCCAACTTCCCGCTCATCATGGAAACGTACCTTTTTATAAGCCCACCCAGAACTTTTTCCTTAACCTAACTGCGTCAAAAGTGACGCATAGGCCAGACCTAGCGGGTTTAGATAAAGCACGTTTAGATATGACGCAAAAGGAGAATTTTAGCGTCAATAACAACGCAAGAGGCACTTAACCAAGCGTCCATTTTTTATGCGATGGGAGTGAGAATGTGTTGCAAAAATACATGTGCATCCTCAGACGCAATGCTCCATAGCATTACTAGTGGACATAAAACTCAACAGAGTGCCTTTAATCTGCCAATTAATTGTTTAGCTGATTTGTTATTACTGTTCAATTTCACATAACAGTGAATAATGCCAATTTCATATTTCTCAGAACCCAAGGTTAGGTCTTCAAATTGCCTGTTTTGTCCAACCTGCAGTCTAAAACCAAAGATACCAAATTCACAAAGAAATAAAACATGCTCATATTTGAACTGGAACCCAGTAACTATTTGGTATTTTTGCATTGATTATCAAACTTTTGTATTACCTAATCAAACAATTGTTTCAGCACCAATGTTAAATCTCAAATCAAATCTCAACATTCCCCTGACAGATTATCAAAATGTATTCCTTCCTGGATTACATCATGGGAGGCTGCCAAATTCAGTTCACAGTAAGTTTTGTCACATAAAATCTCCTCACTATTTATAGCAGCATGTCATTGTCTGTCCATGCCCACCCATGCTGTGTGTGTGTGTGTGTGTGTGTGTGTGTGTG
>NC_045746.1:3837750-3849800 GCF_008692095.1 Etheostoma spectabile
TGTGTGTGTGTGTGCGTGTGTGTGTGCGTGTGCGTGTGCTTCTGTCTCAGGTGGCAATAGACTTCACAGCATCCAATGGGGATCCCAGAAACAGCTGCTCCCTCCATTACATCCACCCCTACCAGCCCAATGAGTACCTCAAAGCGTTGGTAGCTGTAGGGGAGATCTGCCAAGACTATGACAGGTAGAAACCACTCCACCAATCATCATTAATCTAATGCTGACACACACACACACACACGCAAGCTTTTGCCTCTCAAGGCTTTCGTCTATTATTTGTCCTTGCCTCTGCTCTAAACCATTGTCTTTCATTTTTAGTGACCATGTGCCTTTCTCTTTCTCTAGTGATAAAATGTTCCCTGCGTTTGGTTTTGGAGCACTGATACCACCTGACTTCAAGGTTGGACATTTGGGATGTGTGTATGTGTGTTTGCAGTTGTGGTTTCTTTTAGGTTTAGACTTCTTAGATTTATTTCGGAGGCACAGCGTTTTTTTGATCAACATGAAAAGAGAATGCATGTGCCAACCTGTAAATTGGACTGAACGTGTTGTACTAACTGTTCTGTTTAACATAGCGGTAAAGGGCCCTGTGTTTTATGCCCAAAATGAAGGTTTCACATGATTTCGCCGTGAACTTTGATGAGGACAATCCTGAATGTGCTGGTGAGCTATCGAGCACACACACACACACACACACACACACACACACACACACACACACACACACACACACACACACACACACACACACACCGAGGGTGGAGCCTCTAGGGGTGCACGCTCCCTTAGGGAGATTTTTTTCTCCCACTTATGGCAGCTATTTGCACTATTTTCCAAGCAATTTGAACAGAATGCCTAAAAATCTGCAAACCCTTTATTAAAACATAGTTGCCAAGGAATAATACATGGGATTATCATAAAGTGAGCATATCTGTAAAGGGGAGACTCGTGTGTACCCATAAAAACCCTGTTCATTCAGATATCTAGAGGTGAGAGGTGAAGGGACCCCTTTTGAAAAATGGCCATAGCAGTTTTCCCTCGACAAAATATAGCCCACTTAGTTTTATATGTTACCAATATGTAGCTTCACTCTAGCTTTAAAATGGAACCCACTACACCCTCCGATAGACAGTAAAGTCTACCTCAAAGAATCTGGGCTTTTAGGAAAAGATGAAAGAAGTATTTCAGGCCGTAAGATACAGAGAAAAACAACACTAATCTGTATGTGTGAAATGGGCTTGTGCACCCGTTTCCCCACATTGCTGCATTCCTGCCGTGAATATGTCATGTGTGTGCCAGCTTGTGTGTGCGTGGTGTAGGAGTGCTTTTTGAAAAATGCCCAGTTACCTTGAAGTGCAATCACATGCCCAGAGTCTGATTTAAAGTATTATTTTAAAGTACAAGAACTTTGACTTTGACAGGTCAGTGCAGTTGACTACACACAGAGATAGACAGGAAGACAAATAAATAAGTGGCAAAGTGGTATAACTGAGAAAATGATTTGTCTGTCTGTGTGTGTGTGTGTGTGTGTGTGTGTGTGTGTGTGTGTGTGTGTGTGTGTGTGTGTGTGTGTGTGTGTGTGTGTGTGTGTGTGTGTGTGTGTGTGTGTGTGTGTGTGAGTTGCAGGGGTCCAAGGCGTGGTAGAGGCCTACCAGAATTGTCTCCCTAAGATTCAGCTCTATGGGCCCACGAACATTGCCCCAATCATCCAGAAAGTGGCCTCGTCTGCCTCGGAGGAGATGCACACCAAAGAGGCCATGGTGAGAGAGAAAATAATAAAGATAAATAAAGAAAGTGTGGGCCATTTTGGTCCTTTGTTGTGACTGTTGGTCTTTGCAATGTCACACATGGGTACAAGGGAAAGACAACTGGCAATGAAAAGACATCAGAGGGGGGTTCAAGATAGGACAAAGAAGAAAAGAGATGCGTTGAAAAGAGGCAGAAGTGATTAATATTAATTTAATTCCAGTCACACATTTCAGAGCGTAAATGCCTCTCTGCCTTAATGCCTTTACTTTTCTGTGGCTCTCTAGTGGATTAGAATGAGTTTTATTTAAATTAGCACCTGACAAGAAGCCACTTTTAAAACATAAAAGTCATTGAACATCTATTTCTTCCTCCGCACACCATCCTCCCTTCCTCCCACAACTTTCTCCCCTCCCATAAGGAATACTTCATCCTGCTGATCCTGACAGACGGCGTCATCACAGACATGGCAGACACGCGGGAGGCCATCGTGCACGCCTCCCACCTGCCCATGTCAGTCATCATCGTCGGCGTGGGCAACGCAGACTTCACAGATATGCAGATATTGGACGGGGATGATGGGATCCTGCGTTCACCAAAGGGCGAGCCTGTCCTCCGCGACATCGTCCAGTTTGTCCCCTTTAAGGACTTCAAGCACGTGAGTGGCAGCTGCGAGTAGGGCTGAGTACCAAATTCAATATTTTTTAGGCACCAACCAAATTGCCTCCTTAGTATCGAGTATCGAAAAATAAATAAATCTCATCAACGTCAGTGAGTCAGTAAGCATGCAGCATACTATTACTAAGAGCTAATAATGCTGCTGATTGGCTGTCTAATGTTACACGTCAGGAAAACTGTACATTACGCACAGAGACGGGGCTCACGTAAAAGGAGCTAAACAATAAATAAAAAGATTTGTACCGTAAGTTGTTTTTGTTAAAAATTGATTTTATAAAATTGAGATTGAAAACAGTATTGTTCAAGAACCAATATCTGTGCCTGTTGAAAATGTTCCTGTTTGGAACAGGCCGATTGCTTGGCTTGTGGTATTGCTGCTTGTAGAATTCTTCAAGACCAAATTGTACCCAGAAATCACTTAGAGAAGGACCCCAAACCACTTCATATGCAACTCCACTGTATTAACTCCTACTGACTGGGACTTCAAATAGACTGGGAAGACACTATATTTACCTGACAGAGAACGTTCACTTCATGGACTCTTGGCAGTGTGTGTGTGTGTGTGCGTGCAGAGAGTGAGTGATATATATATATATATATATATATATATATATAGAGAGAGAGAGAGAGAGAGAGAGAGAGAGAGAGAGAGAGAGAGAGAGACACGTTGTCTTGTGTTGTATGATCATTAACAAATTTAACACTTCAGCAGAGGTGTTAATTGCCATTCAGGTTTAGTGGCTTGACTGTTAACGGTGAAGTAGGGGATTTGATTAGCGGGGGGGGTATTTTGGCGACTGTAATGTTATTAGTGTTGTAAGTTAGCAGTAGACTTAATTAACCCAACCCAGGGTGTGTCTGATGAAAACTGCTGCGTCTGCCCGGTTCAGCTCTGAGATTTTCTGGTATTGCGCAGCGCTGTGAAGGAATAATCTCCAAGATTACGTTATGTTCTTCCTCTGTTAAGAAGTGTATGTAAGCCACAGCTCACAGCAACTTAATATTATATTGGCAAATGGCCTTTTATTGAGTTTCCTCTTAGCAAAATAATAGACACTGAAAAGCGTAGGGCCTTTTTTTCCGCCAACCCTATTCCAAACAACAGTCACAATGTTCCAGTCAGCTATCCGCTCGTGCTCTATGAAAGTGAAGAAAAGTTAGTTTGGTAAATCCAGCAATCACGTTGCTAACGTTGGAAGCAGGAAAAGAGTCAAAGCCCCCCCCCCACACACACACCGTTGTAAAGCGTGCTGTAGTGTGTGTAGTGTGTTCCTGACATGCAGGTTACCTTCCCACACCCCCACTACATACATACAGATACATCTCACTTAGATAGATGATACCAAGCCCTAGCTTGGAGGAGGGGTTAGTGGCTAGGCATTTCGGAATGATAAATGCATTCTAGGCAGAAAATGTGACTATTTCTCTTGGAAGGTCAGGCACTATCGAGACATAAATGGGGCACTATATTTAAGAATGCAGCAGAATGGGTTTTGTAACATGCTTTTGCACTAGATTCAGAGCTTCTTACTTTAAAAGGTTAGAGCTTTCTCAAGCTGAATTACATTAAAGGGCATAAGAAATGTGAGGTCATAAAAGAGTATCCAGTCAGCGTTTAACAATTTCACATCAAGGCCACAGACTTTAAAATGTTACACTAGTGTTGCTAGAACAACACCTGAGGTTCTGTCCTGATATTTAAAAAAGAAAGTGCTATTTTTTTCTTTTACTTTCTTTTTTTCAGTTTAACTTTCTTTTCTTTGTCTTGAGTGTAAGGCTGCATTCACACACACACACACACACACAAAAACACGCATGTGCACACACGCACACCATACACACACACACACACACACAAGAGGGATGGCATTCAAGTTTGTGATTTAATATCAAGCCGTGCAATAAGTGTGTGTGTGTGTGTGTGTGTGTGTGTGTGGGTGTGGGTGGCAAGAAGTGCTGTGTTCAGGGGGTAACGAGTGTGAGTGTGTGGGTGTAATATGTGTGGCTTGCTGATCAAAACACATCTGCTCTGCTCTGCTCTGTGTGTGTGTGTGTGTGTGTGTGTGTGAGTGTGTCTCTTTCTCTCTCCCTAGTGCCATTCTTTTTGCATGACTTTGACAGGGTGTTTGGCCGGGTTTGTTATGGTGAATTTAGTCTTTGACAGGTTGACAAATCTACAAATTACACCCCAGCTAAACAGAAAGAGAGGGGGGAGACTGTAGGAAGGAGAAAAAACATATAGTGTACCTAAAGGACATAAAGAGACAGTCAGGCAGGAGAGATGATGAATAAATCTGGAGGAACAGAAAAGGAAGGTGGAGGGAGAGAGAGTGGTGGTGCAGGAGGCGGGTCAACAAGAGACCGGAGCTAAAGACAAAAGGGAGCAAGGGAGTGTATGACAGAGGTGGAGAGGTGATTTTCTGCTCTGTCGTTTCTTTTCAGAAAGGATTAGCAGGACACAGGCGATGTGAGACAAGCAGAGTGGGGAATAACAGGTAGATAGGAGCAGGGGGGACAAAGCGGGAGAGAGGGTGGAAATGAGAGGAGGAGGTTGGGGTGGGTGCTCTTTGATGGTGCATTGTCTCGGGGAATTATGTGAGACGGAGTATGTCAGACTCTCTGACTTTGAGGATTCGGAAGTGTGTGCAGCACGGGAGCATGTGTGTTCATGCAGAAAAAGGGCTGGCCTGATTGTAATTATGTGTGTGTTTATGTACGCATTATATATTTTCTTTTTCGATACTGAATGTAAGTATAGTTTTTAGTGTTTTGGGGTTGAATATTTGATACTTTTACTGTACATTTAAAAGTAAAAATCTTCCATTTATTACTCCACCTTGATGGAAAATAACATTTAACTTGTTATGAAACGAGCTAAACTGCGAAAGAACTCTGCTTTGTTTTTTGATAACAATGCATTCTTGACATAATGGATTTTGAAAGGGCTTTTTGTGCATTGCATATTTATAACAAAGAAAACAAACAGAAAAATAGCTGTATACAGACACGTAGAAACACAGGAAAAAATTCCCCAGTGTTGAACAGAATCCGAAAATCAGAAAAGGGTTTATTGCCACAATAAGTTGCACTTATGTGGAATTTTCCTTGGTGAATGGTGCATACATAAACAAACAATAAATATACAAAACAAATATAGACATACAACTGTTGCATAAGAAAAAAGAGGCTGAATGAATGAATCACCCACCAAACCCCCTCCATAGCCCTAAATTTGGAGGATATTATAGAATAAATAATAATCAACACTTAGCTTTATTCAGGATGGGCCATTGAAAGATTGCTCTTTTTTCCAATGACACCCTGATTACAGCGCAAACAAAATAAAATAAAAGCAGTAAATTCTGCGAGGCTAGAATGATCTAATTATAAACTACTAAAACGCTAAACTATTTTACTACATGCATCCTGGCTCAAAAAGCTCCAATTTGAAATGTCAGTGTTGTAATTCAGTATGGAGGTTTCAGTAGTTTCTGCTATGAAAATATACCTAGGAACAAACACAACTGCTACGTTCCATTAATAACTCATACGACATAATCTGCACCCAGGTTTAATATTCATGATCAATTTCTTTCGCTTAGTGTAAAGAGTGTGCTTTAATGCATTGTTTTTTATGTAAAGGCAGGATCTGTCTTTACTCTTTCTGTTTTTCTCCTGTGCCATTTTGTTAAGCAGATGTACATAAACAACCAAGCAATGGCACTAGAGTACAAATTAGCTTTTCTGATTACATCAGTCTCACTAGTCCAGACCTTTGACAGCATCATTCCAACAGTAAATGTTTGCATCCTAGTCCTAATTGTGCGTGGCTGATGATGTGTATGCATTTGTAACCCATCCCTCTCTCTCTCTCTCTCTCTCTCTCTCTCTCTCTCGCTTTCTGTCTGTCGTGTTTCCAGGCCTCCCCAGCCGCGCTGGCTAAGAGTGTTTTGGCAGAAGTCCCTAACCAGGTGGTGGATTACTACAATGCTAAAGGCATCAAACCCAAGTGTATGTCGGACTATGAGTCCACAAGAACCTTCAGTCCCTGACAATGGACTACATGCAAACATACACACAAATACACAGACACACATATATATTTCATACATGTATGTACTGTATAATACATATACACATGTTAAAGCACAAGCACACATACATACACAAACAAACGTGTAAGCATAACCTTATTAGATACTATATACAGTAGTCTAGCTCAGAAAATTAGCTATTTCTGGTGAAACAATTTGAACTACTCCATTGGTGACTTTTGCATGTTTGGCCACAATGGCATCACCTTGGAAATTTATTACTATCTACTGTATATCTAAAAGGTGTTTATAGAAACAAGAGCAGTCTTCTGAACCAGCATGCAGACTCAGACTATAGCCCACCCAAAGAAATGACACTCCTACCTTATTTAGATAACTAGCAAGTACATGAAGTAAAATACCTATGGGTAGATGCACCACAATATGTTATTGCATAGCCATAAATTCTTAGAATTAGCATTGCAAATGTTATTTATGGGAATTGTAGTGTCCCTGTTAGTGTACTGCATAAATGCATGAGTAATTCAGCTCCCGCTAATATCCAATCTCCAGTACCAGCTTGCTAGTTATGAAATAAAGTATCTCTGTCATTTGAGTGCCATTCAGGGTGGCCTTGGGTGTTTTGGGTTCTTTTCTACAGATTTGTTTGAGATTTTGCTAAATGGAAATAAACAACTGAATAATTGTAATAATTTCATAATAATAACCTTCTTACATTGTAAAGAGTTTTGGGTGGATAGCCAAGCGTGTGTGGTAGACACTCATCTGTGAGCTGAAAACTGTTTTTTTCTGTATTCTGCATGTTGATTATAATAAAGACTTTGGTTTTCTCATTTTAGTGTGATCTGATGTTTGTGTTTGTGTCATGCTGTATGTGAAAAATGTTCCAGAGACTGATGATGAATTACATTTAATGAACATTTAATGAACACTCAATTGATGAGAATTTGGGATTACACAGTACGGTGTGGTGCTCTCAGACCTACAGTCTCTTACTGGAGATGTACTTAAACTCATGCTGGAGGCTTTAAATTAAGCTGAACCTCTAAGGTAAACAAAGATATTGCAGGTGCCCAAATATCTCAGCACAGACAAAATGTGTTCTGTGTTTACTTCCTCCATGGCTTTGGAAGGGTGAGCAGCACCGTCTTATCATACAGCTGCTACGTCCCTTTTCATCTATGGAGGCACAAGGTTGAAATATTCTTTTGCCTGGAACGGTAATGATGTTATGTCGGGCACTGACTTGAATGACACCTGAGTACCATTGTCTCAAGTTATATAGCAGGAGTTCATAAACTGGAAATTCCATAACATATACTGTATGTTCACATCACACTGTTACAAATACTGGGGTTATAAATAGGGCTAGTAGTCATTATGGCTAATGTAAGGTTAAGTCTAGGAAGGAATTACTGTAAAACTTTGCAACTTTCTTCTAATGACTTCTTCTAAAAAACTGTGTGTTTATGGATGCAGTGTGGAGACATAATCTAATAATCTAATCCAGTAGTCTAATAATAAAGAAAGAACAGGTGACCGCCTGTTAATTGATTCATTTTTCTTATCCCTGTGGGCTTCAGTTTCTCTGATTGCCAATGAATATGCAGGCTATTTGTCTATGCAGACCTCTACTGAGGTTAGATACTGTATCATGCACCTCATGGTCTCTGGCTCTCTCACGGATAGCCCTGTGAGATGACAATGTGATCAAGGAGGTGTGTGTCGCAGTTTTAAGTATTGTGGAGTGCTGGTTCGTGACATTCATCCACAACATATCTCTTTCACTCTCTCTTTGTTTCCAAGACAGACATTAAAATGCAAGAATATATTATCTCATAAATCTCCATATAGTTAATTAGGGCAAACTAAAGTTGGGCATACTAAGAGTATACTCCATATGTGCCCCAGTCTCTGACAGTCAGATCAGTATTCAGCACATGAGCCTCCTAATATCTGTTTTGTTACGTACTTAATATTAGAAGAGTTACACTGAGAGGATCAGTTGTTTTATAAAGGCTGGGTGAGAAACCGCCAAAAATAAGCAAAACCACACCTTCTACACTATTCTCTTCTGGTCTGTTATAAAATATAACATAATTCTCTAAAGCCATATTTTTAATGTTTAATGCAATTAACTGGGACACAGAGGCAACAATAATAACAATAACAACAACAATGATTATAATAATAATAATAATTATTATTATTATTGTTATAATAATAGCCTACATTCCAAAAACTGCTGTTACACAGCATATTGTTATAATTTAGAAGAGAGTCAGAAAGGAGTCGCAAATCAATAGGACTAGTATTACTTAATATTTGACCAAATGAAATGTGTTTATCCATTTTACAGTGTTCAAAAAATGACATTTAAACTTCAACAAACTCCATATGTTGATGAAGATCATGTATGATTGAAAGCTCCAAAACTACTTACGTTAAATTGACATTAGGGTGAAATTGTTCTGTCAATTTCCAAATTCAACAATTAACTAACTCAACATTTATTATTTGTATCAAGTCGTCAACAACATTGTGTTTTGTATAAACATACACGTTTAATTGCCGTGTGGATATCAGATTTAATATTTTAGCAAGTTGAGATGTTAGATAAAAATAAAAATTGCATTTGCGCGGAACCTTTTAAATGACACTGTGCAGCGCGGAACTGTTTTTGTCACGCACCGGTAGTAGCAAGGGTGACATTTGGAACAGGACGAAAACGAAGGCATGGTTGTGCATATGTTGTGACACTCTATGTCCCCTTATTTTGTATGTGTTGTTTTTTTAAATAAATATTTTTTGTTTAAGTCTATATAACAAAGAGCGCAATGGCGGCGTGGAGCTGTCGGTTTCTTTTTCAGCGGGGACCTCGACTCATTTCTCCCCTAGCAGCAGCTGAAAGGTAGCTAACGCTAATGCTAACTGGCTAACGTTGTGCTAATGTAACTGAAGCTAAACCATAGCACGCAGAAAACTAAACTAAGTTGCTGTGGTGAATTAGTAGTACAGTTTTGCTGTGCAATTCAGTTACGTTACTGTCCTTGCTGTTTCAACTGAGCCTTTTATTTGCTAATAAAATAGCTAATGTTATCATTTGCACATTTAAAAACGATCTTACTTGCCCCTGCTTCCTAGTGACAGAGTGAGTTATAATACCGTAGCTTACCATTTAGTTACAAATATACGGTTTGTGCATTGTTATTGTTTGGCTGAAAGCCTATCCAGGGCATTTGTGGGACGTTAGTGCTTTCGCTGGATGGACTTTTCGTTTTTGAGATATATGGTTTTGATTTAAAAAGATGTATGTTAAAGTAGAGACTGATAAACCACTCCTCAGCCCCACTCTACAGTAACACATGATTAATGTGTTGATAGCCAACTGAAAGCAGACGTGGGCAGACTTTAATTTGATAAAAGGCCACCAGGGTAATTCAGTCATGTGTACCTTTTATTTAGTCTTTAAGTCGTCATTAGGCAGTGACATTTATGCAATTAAAAGGCACACATTTTCTGTGTTTCAAGATCTGAAGCAGGGATGCAAATTTGAGTTTAGGTAGGTTATGCAGTGACATAAATTAGCCCTAACCTAGAAATATAATAATGAATATATTTTCTGATGATCAAGAAGATCAAGATCTTGAAGAAGGCCACAATTACTGATTTTCTCCATATTTTCCACCCCTAAAAAAGATAAGCACATATGTATGTTAACTGGTACTCTTGTATTGATTGGACATAGTTGTGAGTATGTGTCTGACCATTATTAGTCTGGCAAAAGTGGTCTTCCTAGTAAATAACTGCACCTGCTTTCCTGAATTTTCTTTTTTTCTGGCAGCCCTGCCTATTTGGTTGGTTGTACTAGGACAGTAAAGACCACAACGTGGTTTGATGAACACCTCACAGAGGACAACCAGGAGTACATGAGGAAGAGTATGGCAGAGGAATACAGGAGACAAACCGCTGATAAGCTTAACCCACTCAAAGATGAGCCCTGGCAGCGCCATGAGTGGACAGAGGGTAGGTGTCATGATTAGTGGGAGCTGTGTATATCATGAATCTTCTTCCTCTTTGCACTTTAACTGGCTTTTCATCGGTTTGTCCTCCCAGGTAGTCGAAGAGTTGGGTTAGTAGCCGTGAAGTTGGGGATGGCTCCTATCTGGACAAAAATGGGGGAAAGACATGTAGTCACCATGTTACAGGTAACACACACACACACTTGTTGCCTCTTCTGTTGTGCCCAAGCTCTGCATCAAAACAGCCGCAGGTTTTCTTCAGGAATGATAACGGGTCTTTGTCATCCATAATTTAATTAACCAGCAGGGCAGAAAATCAGTCAAATAAATTGGATTGTTCTTTAGAGTGTGTGTGTGTTTGTGTGTGTGTGTGTGTGTGTGTGTGGGGGGGGGGGGGGGGGGGGGGGGGGATAGTCTCATCGACTAATCCGTCAGTAAAGTAAATGGCAAACTGTGGCTGTGTGTTTTCACTTTACTCTTTATTGATAATGACATTGTAGGTAGCATCACAAACTCCTATTATAATTTCAGTAAAATGTTTGGTCATCACCTTCAGTTAATACCATATTCAAGGACATAATAAACTTCTACCCCCATCTGCTGATTCACTTTTGTAACATTTAGTAATTAGTTTCTTTTCGGCTCATCCAGGAACGGTCTGTGCTAGATGCAAAGTAGAGCATTTAAATTTACTCTCTCAGGGTGACAGTACTCCCACCACTTTGGCATTGTGGTACATGTTCTATCTAAAGGGAACCTTTAAGTATGTCAGTAAATAAATATAGTGTTGATTGTTGGTTTATAAAAAGCCTTTATGGCTTTTGGGGGGTATATTTCTCTCTTATATCATCATCTTCTGATATTCTTGCAGTGTATCATGTATTGATAAATGCCTGTGATGTCATCCTATTGTTGTATGTGGCCAAAATGTAGTTATAGTCAGGTTTTGGGAGTTAGCTGGTTGCCCCACATTCAAATGCTTTACACCAGGGACTTTTATCTAAAAGGGAGAAAGAATATGTAATTCATTCACAAAATGAAAAAATAGTATTTAATTTATTTTCGAAAGGGAGACCCTTTATTTTCATTCATTTTAGGTTTATTGCAACAGATAATAATAATAAGTAGAAGAAGAAGAAAAAGAAGAAGAATACTGTGAAACCGTGATATTTTCTGAAACAGTTGTTGTACCGTGAAAATCTCATCTAGTTGTAGTTTAGGTGGAAACAAGTGGCACAGTGAAAAAACTGCAAACAGCCTATTGTTAAAGTGCCCATATCATGAAATTTTTTTTTTGTTATTGTTATTTTGTGTCACTGGTGCTTCCACAGGCATACAAACTTGGGAAAAAAAACATTCATGCTGTTTTGAGTGAGGTACGGGTTTCTGAATGCCCTCTGCCTTCAGTCTAGGGTGGAGCTGTTCAAAATCTGCACGGCTTCCTACGGAACTAGTCGAGATGAGGTGGCTAACCGGAGCATACTAGCGCTAGCATTCCAGCTCATTCTCAATGGCAAACCAGTGCTACAACACACACTAGTTCACCATA
>NC_045746.1:3849810-3849909 GCF_008692095.1 Etheostoma spectabile
GAACTACTTACATGTCCCTGTTCTGCAGGTTTTCGTTTAGAAGAAGTCTACCAGCTAATCCTGCCTTGTACTGACCAAAGTTGGAGGAAGAGTTATCTA
>NC_045746.1:3849919-3850036 GCF_008692095.1 Etheostoma spectabile
ATGTGATCTTACCTAGCTACTGCGCATGTGCGACTCCCAACACAGATAGTATAGAAGTGGGATGTCTCACTCTGTAGCTAAAACAGGGACTTAAACACACAGGGTGAAAACAGGATC
>NC_045746.1:3850046-3851720 GCF_008692095.1 Etheostoma spectabile
TGCAGTACAACAAAAATATGGTGTTTTTTCAATGAAACCATGTAAACCTTTTGTGCAACAACCTCAAATTACAATTATGAACCTGAAAATGACAATAATATGGGCACTTTAATCCAACCTCTGTTCTTTTTCCCAGGTGCAGGACTGTCATGTCATAAAGCACCTGTCCAAGGAAGAAAATGATGGACACACCGCCGCCCTTGTGGTAGGAGGGAAAAATGTATCACCATTCCATGTAAGAAATAACTGTTAATATCAAACAGACAGACTAAGTTAGAGGCTAGCTGGTGAATATAGTGGAGCATGTAGCTGCTAAAGAACCAGATATATTTCCCTCAGGAATTGATGGAGACCAAAAGTTATTGCAGCATTTGAAAATAAATTTTGAGGAAGACAAAAATATTACCAGGGTAATGTTTTTGAGTTAAGTAATAAACCTGTGAGGATAATCATAAAAAAACTAAATGCCCTGCTTATTTTGTTATACAATAAGAGGCCCAAGCAACAGTAAGAAGGCTCATGTAAAACATGAGAAACACACTTTATACTGTTTTCAATATATTAGTTAAGTGGGGTAAGAACAGCAAAATAATGTTTGTTGAACAGCAGCCACAATGGATACTGGTGACAGTTATGGAAAAATGCTAAATGCTGAAATACTGGACTAGCATTTAGTTAAAATGCTAAAGTACTGTAGTAGTTGCCCAATTGGGGAATAGTCTTAAAGACAGCAAACTGACTGTCATACAGCTATATTTATCTACAGTCTGTTAACCTTAGCCACCATGAACTACTGGTCATACCAGACCAAGTAATAAATAAAAACTTGAACTTAGATGAAAAATATTCCTTGTAAATACGCTTTTTTGGGGGGCGGGGGGATATATTAATAAAAAAACATTTTTGTATTCAGTAACTTGGTAGGAGTATTTATAATCCTCAGCTGTGCCGGCACAGAAATGTAATTTAATTGTTGTTCTTATTGATTTTGGCCTTCCAATCTTGAGAAATTGCTTACATTACCCGACAAAAAAAACACACACAATCACACAACAATTACTTTTCATAACATATTAATTACATAAGCCATAGATAAGGCTGAAACTGATGACTTGTTGAAGTGTTCAATTTATACTGAGTTGTAAAGTTTTGAGAATATCATATCTAATCATACCAGTCACTATGCTCCTAATACCAGCAGTGCAGCCAGTGCCAAATACTCAAATCACATCACGATGTCTACTTTTGCTCATTTTAGTTCTGGCTACATAACATAATCATCTAATCTGTGTGACATCTTTATGGAAACATAACTGAATTATGTCATTTCCCTGAAGCATTGAGGTCATATCCATCGTCCCAGTGCTAAGACTTTTCATGAATACAATTCCAAAGTCAAGAAATTACACTCACCCATTAACCATCAGGGACTATTTCATTTTAGGTGTCTAAATAAAAAGGATCCAAAAGATTTCATCACTGCTATGTCCCACTAACATTGACAAGCACACACACATTTGAGTATTGCCTTTCATGCTCCTAATACACTCCCAGATCCCATCACTGCCTCAGACTGCATACAGTATCTGACCTCAAAAACACAAGCACTGCAACCTGGGGTAACAGACAGGTGCACTGGCTCTTCAGTTTACTCTGTGAACCTATACTTCCTTT
>NC_045746.1:3851730-3855623 GCF_008692095.1 Etheostoma spectabile
AAAAAAAAAGGTGAACGTAGACAGTATATAAGGTCATTTATTTTAGAAAGAAAGAAATTTGCCTCTTAGTATGTATGAGTAGGATCTGTTTTTCCCTTTTAAATGTGACATCCATCTTTTTAAGTTGGGGGAAAAAAAATCAAGTATACAAGAATGAAAAAAATCAAAGTGTAATTTATTCATTGAGTCTTGATGATGGGCCGGTGTCGAATGTGAAGTTGTTCCCTCTCACACAGCCACATCACTCTTCAGTCAGAGTTTGTCGGAGTGAGAAGCTTTGGCAGGCTGATTTTCACCCTTCTGTTAAAAGGGAGAGAGAGAGTTTAGAGTGACTGGAGGGGCTGAGATGAGAGCGAGCCCAGTGAAAGCAAATGTCAGACGCTCACTGCCAAGTGTGCGTGCGTATGCCTGAGTATGTGTGTTTGGCTTCCATTCATAACAGGCCCACGGTTGATTTTAAAATGCCAAAGTCTAACTTCTGTTCGTCCTTCTTTACCACTATTTTCCTTCCTTCCATCCCTCCATCCTCACATTTATCTCTCTCTCCATCACTCTGACCGACAGAGGTCTGAAGAGGAAATGGAGATGTTCAGGAATGCGGGGGTGCCTCCGAAACAGAAAGTCACCACCTTTAAAGTCTCAGACAATGCTGTCATCAAGCCAGGTACACACCCATGTCACATTCCAAAAACATTTCTTTGTCAGTTTTGTTTAAATTATTAATCTTGTTTGTTGTGTGTTCAGGCACTCCTTTGTATGCAGCACATTTCCGTCCAGGCCAATATGTGGACGTCACAGCCAAATCGTAAGTTTGGTTCTGGCAGCTTTCCTTCCTTGCTGGCGCTTCCTTTTGGCTTCTTCTTTTACTTCTTGCCTTCTTTCAGCTCCAGCATCATGTTTTGAAGATAAATCAGCTTTTTTGACCTTACAAGACAGTCCAAACAACTTTTTTTAATGTCACTATCCTCTGAGGCAACCAGTCAACATACCTGAATATATGAGCATGAATTCTTTTGTGTTTGTGTGTAGCATTGGAAAGGGTTTTCAAGGCGTAATGAAGCGATGGGGGTTTAAAGGTCAGCCAGCCACCCACGGCCAAACCAAAACTCATCGCAGACCCGGAGCTTCTGGACCTGGAGGGGTAAGTCACTCAGACACACACACACAAACAGTGTAAGATGCTAACTTATGCCAGACAAGAACGGTTGGCTTCTCATAATAATCCAGGTGTGTGTGTGCGTGCATCATCATCATCTGTGTCTAGGATCCAGCCAAAGTTTTCAAAGGGAAAAAGATGCCCGGCATGATGGGCAACATCTACATCACGGCTTATGGACTGAAGGTACACACACTCACAAGAACACACACACACACACACACACACACACACAAGAAACCACACCACACACCAACACACAGCACGAACACCAACACAGCCACCCA
This sequence comes from Etheostoma spectabile, assembly GCF_008692095.1. Classification (NCBI taxonomy): domain Eukaryota; kingdom Metazoa; phylum Chordata; class Actinopteri; order Perciformes; family Percidae; genus Etheostoma; species Etheostoma spectabile. The sequence continues at coordinate 3,853,174 of NC_045746.1, forward strand.
ACACACCACACACACACACACACACACACACACACACACACACACACACACACACACACACAGTGATGATGTTGAACTTGTTTGTCCTTGACTGCAATTTCCGTTCGATGCTTATCTGCATCCTCTCTCTTCCAGATATGGAGGGTCAATACCAAATATAATGTGCTGTATGTTAACGGCTCTGTCCCCGGCCACAGGAACTGCGTGTTGAAGGTAAAATTGATCATATGATGGGATGTCTGTAGTAGTGACGACTGACCTTGTGTGTGCGCGTGCGTGTGTGCGCCTTAATGATGTTAGTAATAGCCAAAGCATCCATCTCCATAATCAGCATGTTGTGTTCGCCTTGTGTGTTTGTGCAGACACACACACAGAGCCTATTTGTTTTGCAGACAAGCAATAATGAATACAAATGTGCATTGCATTTCACCCAGCTCAGCTGTCCCCTAACACACACACAAACTTAGATCTACTGTATTATATTACCTTAAAGGGCACACATGCAGGTTAATGTTAGATGTTAGTTCACAACTGTGTTTATTTTTATTGTTCTGTGCAGTCCTAATGTCCCTATGTAAACGAGGAACAGTTATGTTTTACTGTTAAAGGGTTAATCGATTAGCCTAGTGGTTCTCAGACTGGGGGTGTGTAGACCCACTACAGGGGGTGCAGAACACTAAACAAAATGATCTTGCTAACCTAAATATGATTTTTGTTTGTTTGAATCAAATTGTCTTGTTTTATTAGTAGTTTTCTCAGTATTGTTAATGATTCAAATGTAAAGTTGTAAACCTTAAGATTTCAATCCTGGTAGGTGGTTTACCCATAGAAATAGAATAACAGTAGAACGGACATTCCAATTCAAATCAACATAGCATGATGGTCAGAGCGGCAGCCATCTTTGTGTACCGTTGCCATTGCAAAGAACTGTGGCCATTGTAGAGGACTAACTCATTCTATTTCTGTGGTCGATGCAGTGCTGAGGACTATTTTCCAAACAGGAGTTGACTAATGTCTGTTCTCCTCTCATTTTATTTCTATGGATTTTGTTTTAATAAAGTGTCAAAGCGAAGTTGGTTACGTGGCTGAGGAGTTGTCGCCTGCTAATTTTCCTCCAACAGCTCACTGTGGCTGCTCCTTCTAGTTCCATTACTCCTTTGGAAAATGTAAAGATTATCATCCGACATACAAATGACAGCTAAGGTCTGCGACAAATATTGCAGTAAAAAAATTGCTAAATTCTATTTCTTTTGCTTTTTTTGTTAAGGCAATTTTTCTTTTTGCTTCTTAAGGGGAACATGATTGAAAAAACTTGAGAACTGCTAATTAGATTGAAAACTGTTTGAAAATGGTTTGTCTGCAACAGTTTCCACCCGTCAAGTTGACATTTCCTGGCGAATGCAGGCATTTTTGCTTAAATAACAATGACGATATTTAAAAGCTAGTTACTAGGAACACATTTTTTGCCACTTAATTGTTTCATTACTAATTAAGAGTGTTCTCACTGCTATTACAAAAAGTTTGTTTGTGTTTGTTGCAGGTAAGAGACACTGTACTGCCAACCAGGAGCTCCACCCTCTGCAGCCCTCCTTTTCCTACCTATTTCACAGAAGAGGAGGGAGACCTTGATGAAGACCTGTATGACGACAACTTGTTCATTCAAACAGACCCATCATTAACACTGACCTGACCACACACGCTTCATGTTTTCATCTAAACCCTCAAACTATGTCTGGATCCTGTAATAAAGAGTAATTCCTTTGAATGTCTTAAGCTCCTAGTTTTTTCATTTTGAAATGCAACAACAGCAGTATGTTTGATCCAAACTGTTATTACGGTCCCTTTACCCCGAAACCATGGTAACTGTAGGAGTGATGTCACTAGAGGATCCCCAAGCAGAGAGATGAGAAACAGACAGTGAAACAAAACAAGAGGAGGCAGATGTGGTGGAGAAATGTGCAATATCTATGCAGGACACCGGATAAGGGAAGAGGAGGAGGGGAGAGTTGGATACAATGAGTTGCACAAAGCAGTGTGAAAGAGTGAGGGCAATACAGACGGGTGAAGGAATGAGTGGGGTCGAAGGTGTGGAAGTAAATACATAGGAGTAGAAACTGAAGGATGGGAGAGGGAGTTAGTGAAGGTGTAGAGGGCAACGAGGAGGCAGGGATGGAGGCCGACAAAGGTTGACATTTGTGCATAAGAGGATAAATGAGGACATTAATGTTGCAGCAGGAACCGCTGAATTTGTAAGTGTGTTTGTGTTCAGCAGTATTTAAATTAGAACTACTACTAGAATACCCCAAGCTGGTGACAGATTCCCTCCTGCACTGTGTGGACCCCTCCTCACCTTTTTGGCAATAAATAATCAAATGAGAATCATGTCTTTCAAAGTGTTGGACTCTTGTTTAGTGTAAATGTATCCTCATAGGCCTGCATGTGATTCAGTC
>NC_045746.1:3855633-3869675 GCF_008692095.1 Etheostoma spectabile
CTCTCGCTCTCTCTCTGTTGGTTTCAGCTCTGTATCTGCAATGTAACAGCAGCAGAAACATGGCTTTTGTTTGGAACAAGGAAGTGGTAGTGCCGCCTCACAGCCCACAACTGCGGTTATACACACGGCATTGATGCCTTTTCCTAATTAAGATGACACACAATCGGTAGACACATAGATATAGTAGTTGGTTGTCATTTAGATAAAAAGATGTAAGATGGTCGGTTATGTTTGTGGCAAACAACGTCCTGCTCCATATAACATGCCACAGCTTGTAGGTCCATAAGGAAGCAGCAGGTTCTTTGAAATGGTAATACAATCATTTGAAAGTCCTGCTCTGTGGAGCCTGCACATCATCAGGCTCTTGTGGGGGTGGATGAGGGGAGGAAGGGAGGGGTGGGGGGTAGCTGCCTGTTAAAGCAGCAGAGCAGAAAGAGAAGACAAACTCCAGCCTGGTGTGCTTGTAGCAGAACACTATTAGGTTAGTCAGTTTTCAGTGTTTTGCTCCATCCAATGAATTAATGACCCGATTAATGAAAAAAGTGCCTCATAATTTGGATAGATTCAAGTACAGTATCTATAGCATAAAATGTATTTAAAAGGATCAATAAATGTGTTGTGATATCAGTTGCAAGACTGTAGCCACTGGTTTGCCCCCACTAGAGTGCTGTCAAACACTAATGACTGGATCATAATGCCAAACCATTTTACCTGGCCTTTAAATTTACCTATATTCCAGACTGCAGATGTGCAAACTACTGGCTTCCCTACTTCCCACACCCTTGTTCAGACCGCACCCATTGTCAAACATGGCATTCATTTTGACGTCAATTATATACCTGTACAGTTTGGTGACTGTATGTTGCACGGTTGCGCACCACCACGGTGACAACAAACAAGTTCCTTCCCGAGACTATTTTGCTGCTGCGACACCGAGTCCCTGTCTGGCGCATAGCGCCGCCCATGACAACTGTGATTGGTTTAGAAACATGCCAATAAACCACAGCACGTTTTTCTCCCATCCCGGAATGCTGTGTGGACTAGCCAGACCTTCCTCCGCAGCACTCTGGAGGAAGGTCTGGCAATGCGAGACTAGCTCTGTGGTAGTTCCTACTACAGTAGGTCTCTCCATGACCACATTTTGCCATGATCACACACACACACACACACACACAAGGTGAAATCAATACCAATGTCGCTGTCGCAGCTGAACACAGCTTTGAAAGAACAAAAATGACCAAATAGTGTTCCTGCCATTTTGATGATCAGCATTCAGAGACATGAAAGAATTTGCTTATAAAGAGTTTTGTCTTACCAAGGGACTTGATTCTAGACTTGTTTCAACATATTCGACTTGACCCAAAACACCTAATTAGAGAAGTTACTTGGAGTGTGTGAGTGCAGGTCCCCATGTGATTTTGACCCCAGCCTGTCATGATAGATCTACTTCTCTACTTATGCTGGCTCAACACATGAGAGATCTGATTTCCATTAGTAAAGAGGACACACAAACACAACCTTCTATTCTTTTCTCACCCACACACACACACACCCACACACCCACACACCCACAACACACACACACACACACACACACACACACACACACACACACACACACACTTTGTTTTATTTCTCCTTCGCAGCAACATTCTGCTCCTGAGACGGGTCAGCATTTATTTGCTACTTCCTTTGCAGAGTTTACACAAAAAGTGTTGAAGTGACCTGCATCTCAACACACACACACACACACACACACACACACACACACACACACACACACACACACAGATCAGAATGTGTGTGTTTGTGCAATATGAATTATTGAGTGTGTTATTTGAGGGACAGCTGGCTCTTGAACACATTAACTCCCTCAGTCAGACAGCCAGTCGTAAATCTACTGTATAGTGACTGGGGAGAGTCGCTAAATGGGAGAGGAGAGGGTTCTTAATGCAATTTCACACAGACATTAGCAACAGATGGCAATGTTATTATAAAGTGTTTATATAAGCTCTCATAAAATCAATCAAAAATAATGAATGTTTTCACCAGGAAGATAACATTAAGTTATATTTAACAGACTGAATACTCACACTGCAATGTATATATATAAATATATATATTTGAAGTGTATAATAAAATCACTTGTGAATTGATTGTTCTGACTCAAGCTCTTGTGCATCATCATGTATTGCATGTTTTGTTTTTGTCAAGGCACAGTCGCTCATCATTGACTCACATCCTTAAATGATGTCCATATATTTCTCCCACAGCTCGATGGAGATAAAATGATTCCTAAGTAAAGATATTTAACTTTATGTTTTTTATTACAACAGAATCCAATAAGGGGCTTTTTCAGGACTGTATGGGTAAAGAGAAAAGAAGCCTGCTTATAATTTCACCTGCACAACTATCATCACACATATCACCCTCTAAGCCTCACTGCCAGCGGTCCTGCTGTGGCGAGCCCCTCCCAATCGTGCACACCTGCGTCTCATGAGCGTGTGTGTGTGTGTGTGTGTGTCTGTGTGTGATACCTCCCACCCACGTTGGTAAATTTGGGTTCCTTCCTTCCAGCACCACTGGGTGAAAGCAGGATGCAGCCTTTGGGTCCCCACTTTCCTCTCCACAGGTGTTCCTATCCTGCCCTAAGATCTGTTTGTGTGTGTGTGTGTGTGTGTGCGTGCAGTGCCTCTACTTATTTGACCTGACAAATGCAGTCTTTCTCGTTACCTTTCATTGTCTCGCTCTTTCCCCTCAATTAAAGCCTACCTTGAATCTGAGACATCTCCATGGTAACAAGGACCAATAGAGGAATGGGAAAGTAGAGTTATAGGGAATAAAGATCAACTCACGTGTTTCGAGTTGTGTTTAGGTGTATACCAAAAGCATTCAGGCCTTTGAGTCACACTTCTGAGATATAGCAAAATGGTTTATATACCATTAAATGTTCAACATGTCTGCAATCCTACTTTATTAACTTTCACAGCATCGGCATTTACTGTAAAAGCGAATGCACTGTTTTATGGGGTTTAAATGAGCCATGTGTGGTGACAGTAAGCTAAATGTCATCGGTTTTCAACCGGAAACCTTCACCACAAGAATGAGACCACAGGATACAGAGTAAATCAATATAAAAGCCAAGGGAGGAGGCTGAAGGAGGGGGGTAAAGAGAGAGCAATGTTACTGCAAGTGAAAAACTAAATGACAAGAACAAAGGGAGGGGAAACAGGAGAGAGGGAGGGAGAGGAGACTGAGGGAAGGAGTGAGAGTTGACTTTGAGAGGAGTCAACTGCTCTTCCTGTCTGACCTTTGACATTCAGGGAGCAGGTTAATCTGGGACATTATAAGTGTGTGTGTGTGTGGGGGGGTGGGGACGTGTGTGGGGGAACGTGTGTGTGAGCAGGAGTAAATAGTGCAGTTGTTGGGGACTATTTTCAGCTGTGGATTAATACACATTTGGTGTATTAGTGACTATTTGCAGCAGTAGGATTGGCATGCTTTTTTATTAGTTTTGGTCTTTTTTCGTGGGATTTGATGACTATAATCATAATATAGAATATCACCAGACTTCACCTAAAACACACCCATAAATAAATATACAAAACATAGTTTAGGGGGAGATTTTATATGTTGAAATATAGGGATGTGTGCTGCCCAACCTTCTTCCACAACTACAACACAAAGGAGATTAAATCATCTAAAAGTGACATTGAAAAAACAAAACAAATGAAAACAAAACTATTTGCATGGTGAGATACCACTATGTGTGGGAGGGATATAGATTTTCTTTGTGGTTTGGGTGAATAGAACAGAATAGAATATCCAAAGTGATACTTTACAATGTCTCAAAAAAAGTACACACTCTGCTCTTGCACACACCTACGCACGCACACTAAGTGATGACATTTTCTCACTGTTGAATAGAAAGCCATTTAGCTTGACTCACAGAGGAGCAGACACAAAAGCAACAACACAGAGAGAGAGTGAGTGAGTGTGAGAGAGAGAGAGAGAGAGGAGGTGAGAGAGAGAGAGAGCGAGAGGAGAGAGGGAGAAGAGAGAGAGAGAGAGGAGAGTGTGTGTGTGTGGGGGGGGGGTACTCTTAATACTATGGAGAGTAAAATACAATGAAAAGTGTAACAACCTGAAAACCATATTTATATATAGATTAGGTTGTGTATGAAAATGCAGTCAATTCACTGCATTGTGTCAGTATTCCACTAATTATAAGAATCTTCATCTGGTATGAAGGCATCTCAAGAGATGTGTGTGCATGTGCGTGTGTGTGTGTGTGTGTGTGTGTGTGTGCGTGTGTTACAGACAGAAGGCAGATTGGGAGCAAGTGAGATAGAAATTAGATTTGTTTTGGATCAGCAAAAACACCTTATAGCCACAACACCTTATTTGGTAGCCATACCAAAGAGGCAGTAAGGAAGCTGCCAGCAATACTGTACAGTACACTCAAGTTGTTCACACCACACACACACACACAAACACACACACACACACACACACACACACACAAACCCATATCTCTGAATATTGATTCCTCTCATACCTGTTCACTATCCCAGCTCTCATCTCCTCGCCTGCAAAGTTTAAACTATGCCTGAGACCATCAGAGATCATCCAGATATGTACATGATAACAATATCAATTATCACAGCATCATGTTGATTCAGCTCACATTCCCTCAGTCGACTCAAGAGAATGCAAATGAAGATTCAGATCAGCATTTTCAAAGTGCCAGCGGGTCTTATCTTTATCTACAGTAGCGGTGCACGTTGGACTGTAGGGCAACGCTGCCGCTTAGTGGTTTATACAGGAGCCACACACACAAACACACACACAAACACACACATACACATACACAGAAGTGGGCAGGTTGGAGAGGAGGTTGAACAAGGTGACATCTCAGAGGAGTACAGCCGAAAGTGGCGTTTTTCTTAAGAGCAAGGAGCAAAGGTTTCTGCATACAGAAAGCTGATTTAGGGGTTTTGAACCGCAAAGATCTATGACAAATCTCTCAGCTCAGTTATCTAAACTTATTAGCAAATTAAACTGCACATTTACTAATTAGATTAATTCAGTAAATTAGATTATATTTATTATTTTACAATCAAAATGTAAGGCATTAAAATGTGTTTTTCATAAACATCTTTTTCACTCATTCACTATTTTTTGTCGATGATTTCACAATATTTAATAATGTTTTGGATTGCGAGACAGACAGACCAAGCCTGAATGGTTATTTGAAACTATGTTGTAATGCTCCTACATTTAGCTGTGACCTGTGCCAACAGCACATCTTTACAGAACAAAACCTGGATAGTGAAACAAACAGGTCTCTGATCACAAGTCCTGCAGAGAAACCATCACTAGATTGACCCCCAAACATGCACGCTGCTAAGATAATAGGACCTGAGATGGCAGGCAGCCATCTAATGGATTTAACTTGTTAATATTTAATAAAATAGTGCCCTGGAACGGCAGTCAAAGCCGTAACTTACTCATGAACTCGTACCAGATCATTGTACTCCCAGTTACAGTTTGACGTCTCACACACACATAAACAATATCAACCCCTGCTGATGTACAGACGCCGGTGATTAACAGTGAGAAATAGAAATACACATAGATAGGCAACGTAATGTAATTTTGCACAGTGTAATCAAAACAACACACATATGATTGTGTATTCCTACAGGTTATGTTTATTAAATGAAGCCCAAAATATGTTGCAGACTAGAAATCGCTAGTTTCACCTAACGCTAGCTAAAGTCAATGTTAGGTAGCCACTAACTAACGCTAACGCTAGCTAGAAGGGTTTGTCTTCCTGCTAACCTGGAACGCTACCAAGTTGTGAGTTGTGACTTGAAGTTGTTACTTGTGGGCTAAAAAGTGGTTCTGGAACACAGCATAGGCTAAAGATGGAGGCTAACGCTACATTCAGACCAAAAAAAGCAATCCGGCGGGGAATGAAACGACCCATTTGTGTGACGTCCTGTTGTGTTCCCCCAATGTACAAGTAAGTAGACTTTTATATTTCAGAAATCCTGTTTTCCATCAGATCGTTTATAGAGCTCGACGTTTCAGTTCGCACTTGAAGGCAGCTTGATTTTACAGAGAAAGAGAGAAAGTGAAGAGACGAGTAAGACACATCATTGCAGAACACATTTCAGCTGTTACACAAACTCCATGGCAGTTCAGCGCTTACGTTTCATGTTTTAAAACTTTCTTGTGGCAGTGACATGGATGTATTAAGAGAAGAGGCAGCGATAGAGGCAGTGATGTTCCCTGTTTACTGTACAGGACTCTCACACCGCCTCAAAACAAACCAACAAGTCTGATCACGGTCACATGATTGGCCACTGCAGCGTGACGTGGGGTTGCGTTTCTCCAAAAGTTTAGTCAATCTCAGCTTTTCGCCGCAGGTCCTCAGTGCGTGTCCCCTCTGCAACAAGCCCTGCCGCATCTTTATCGCACTACCCCCATTCAAAATCAATAGAAAGACATGCGTTTTTGCAGCATTGTCTGACGGCTGACGCAGGCTGTGTGAATGCCAACTTATACTGTCCTGTGTTGCATCTGTAAACACACCCAACAGTGATGTCACAGTGTACTGACATCCTGAAGTACACACTGCATCACTGAAGTTAAACTTGGCTGGTGTTAAGTTACTATTCAAGGTCTTTAAATTGTAATTGACCTTTAACCGCCCACTTTATCTGTTCTCCAATAGTCTGCTTTAATGCTGCTAAATATATTATGTTATTTCTCCTATCATACTTTGATTAAAAGGACAGCCAGGTCATGTATAGACCAACACATATGTGTAATTTTTTTTTTTTTGCAGCTGAATTGTAAGTAAAATATATTTTTTATTGCAGCTAAATTGTAAGTAAAATGTTGAATTATTCCCAGTAAAATGTAATCCTATTTCCAAGTAAGTTCTATTTTTTGGTCTTAATGTCACCACAACATGAAACTTTTTTAAGACCACTGATCTCTTTCCATGTCTTTGACACTGGGACTTTTCATAATGTGTTAACAGCTAAAAAAAACAACCTGACAACTGAGGACAAACTGAGGACACACTGTAAGCACCTTGCAGATGGAGCGGGACAGGAGAGCTCTTCAGAGGCTCTGAGTGTCACTGACGGATACGGACACTCCACTTAAAAACCTGTCGATTACTCTTTTCAAGTTGACACAGTCTATTACTGATAAATGAGTACAGCAGGAAGGAGAACTTCACCTTCACCTGACACTTGATCCATCTGGAATTCAAAGGTTCTCTTCATCTAGAAAATAGTCCGAGAAAAAAAGAGCTGCAGCCTAAAGCTGTTAACCACTGTGGAGGAGGTCACATTGTGGGAATATACTAGATGTTTAATTTGAATTGCCTTAAGAAACAGAATTGCCTGCTGAGCAGGTGAGCACATGCTTTCAGGGAATAACTTGCTTTCTTCAATCTGAGCATAACTGGGTGGCTCCTGAGTGATTGAATACATTCCGTATTATTTAGTCAGAATCAGTATAGCTGGGTTTAATCTATATTATTATAAGTTTATAAGTCCTGCTGAATTTAACTGCACATTTCTTTTCTGCTACAGCATCAATATCTGCTTTATGAGTCCCTGAGAGATAAAAGGTAGAAATGTACTGTATATATGTTTGGTTTGGTTTTGTGATAGTTCCCCTGAAGGTAATTTAGAAACACTGCAGTTCTTAAGGTATTTTAAAAATCTTTAGAGATTCTCCTAACAGTTTGATGAAACAAAACCTCCCTGTTGCACGATATGATTGCACGATAAAACTAAATCATCCAGGTTTTCCCAATTTGCACTGGTTTTCCCTCATATTATACATCCATGTTCCTAATCAAAACAAAGATTATCTGGAAATGTCTTTCCATCATTTCTACAACGTGAACCAAAATGTAAAAATGTGATAGTAATCATATTTGATATATATCTATAATGATATATAAATATTCTATAGAATAATATTTAAATATCATTATAGACAAATATGATTACTATCACATTTGTACAATGTTAGAACAATATTGTTCTTACGTTGTACAAAACTATGAATAACAAATAAGCGACCAAACACCTTCATCCTTGAAAAATGTCGGTTTGCAGGCTAGCTAATTAGCTAACGTTAGTCAGCTGCGGTAAGTTTAATTAACAACTTAAAAACGTACCCGCTGATGTAATTTTATCCGTCTCTAGATGCTGGCCGAAGGTCTCTCTGCTAACTCAATGCCCTGAAATCTGAAGTCTGGTATGGCCATTAGCTTCTAGTGGCTAGCGTTAGCTAGCTAATGTTAGCAAACTTAGATACGTATTTTCTGAATCAGCTCGTTGACTTTATCTCTTTACTTGTGTTACAGTTAAACTATGTTTAAGCATTTAACGTGGTCGCTTGTGGACACAGAGGCCGCTCGTTACAGTCTTGCTTTCATGGTTAGTTACGTGGAGCTGTCTCTCAAACTGCAAGGTGGGCTCATAAACTGTATAGCTAGTCTATGGGTGGGCTACACAAGCAGAAACATGGAGACAGTCAATCACTCTCGGAAATGTAAGTGATATGCATAGACACACACGTATATGATTTACACACTGTAGTTCATACTGTACACTGTCACAGACCATTAAAAGGGTCACGGAATTTGCAAGACATGTTACTACCCCTGTGATACATTTTTGAAGTGTAACTGGAGCTCCTGTGTTTGCTGTGTCCAAAAGGGGGCAGCATAGTCCTTCATATTATTTTTAACATGCACCTTGGCAACACTAAAGGAACATCCTCTACATGTCTTTCCTGCTGTCTCTTTTAGTCTTTGTTTTTGTTCCTGTTAGCTCTCTTTCTAGAAAACAATACTGCACGCTTTGTAGTATAATCTATTTATTGAGGATTAGAAACATGAAAAACATACCAAAAAGCCTGTGAAAACATAAAATAATTGTACACACTTAATAGCAAAAGATTTGTATAAATCATTGATAATACTATGTCTATTGTAGTAAACCTCTATGAAATCTTAATGAACAATATTGTCAGCAGTTGCTGACATTGGCACCATGCTAGGAGAGCATATTCACGTGTGGTTTATTTTGTGCTTGTGATAGCAGTAACCTGAGCTTTGGAGGTTGTTATTTACATGAAGGTGTCAATGTCTGGCTGCAGTAACTACGTGGTGTCGTCTGTTTGCATTTTGGTGCATCCATGTCTGAGTTTGAGAGAGTGTGGTGTTTGTTGTCCCAGTTTTAGTTTTCTGGCTCCGTGGACCAAGACCAAGTGATGTGCTCTTCCTCTGGGTGTAAAAGTGAGGAGGCAGGGTGCAAAGACGGATGGATAATCTATAAATCACTAATGAAAAAGTTAGAGCCATGATGGAAATATCGCTGGAAAAATTAGATTATGACAGATGTTTGTGCGTGCGAATGTATGGATGGGTGGATACTGGGCTGGGTGGAGGCCAGGTCAGGAGAGTGGTGGCAGGGATCGGGTGCTGACCGGGCTGTACTTAACCCTGGATGGGGATGGAGGAGGCTGAGTGAGGTGAGGGGAGGAGGGGGATGGACGAAGGCGTCCACTCTGGTGCTCTCTACCAGTCCCTGAGCGCTCTGAGTCGGGAGCTTGAGACCGACCTCTGGGCTTGCGTAACTCAGGCGGGGTGGAGGAGGAGGTGGGCATGCATTTGTACCGGGAGGGAGAGTGATGGGATGATGGATGACAGGTGGGTGAAGAATAGCAACCAGGTGCAGAATTGCGACTGGGTGATGGGTGGCGACCAGGTGAGGAGTGCCTGCCAGACAAGGGTTCACAGCCACTAGGTGGGTCTTCCTTGGTGTGTTTGGGTGACTTAGGCACCTTGGACTTCTTAGATGTTTTGGCCGATTTAGGCATGGGGTGAGAAGAGGAGGGGGAGTAAGAGTTAGCGCTGTGAGTGGGAGGGGCTTGGTTGGGAAATGCGGAGTCTCCGTTGTTGGCAACCTTGTAGAGGAAGACGTTGTACTGAAGGGGCGAGTGGGTCTCTGAGTGGAGCTTGGCATCTTTTGGGAGGAGCACTTCCAGGCCAATAGTGACTCCATCCTGATGTGGAAATATGGTAAGTACAGAAGGATGCAACAATGTAGGAACAGTCACAGAGACAAAACATAATGAAATAAAAATATACAAAGAAAGAGAGGCATGGTTAAATTTCAGACAATAAACGCCTGGTCAGACACGTTATCCTGAACCCACAGCAACTGATTTCTTAGCTACTTGGGGGCAGTGGCAACAAGCTGTGAACACAATACTGACATGTTATTACCTTCTAAGTCAATATGACAACCGTTACATAGCACATATTGGGCAACATCAGAATTAATTTGGAGTTGCGTTTGTGGCCATTTGTGGCATGTAAGTCCAAAATTCACTCTCCTATTAGTTTTGTTTTTTTGGTGTCGACTAAATTACAATACAGTTGTATTGTACACTGTTGCTCCTCACACAGCATTAACATGTTGGCTCTAGTTAGAAAGTCATGTCAAATTGGAATGTTCCGAGAGGGAGAGTAGGCTATATAAAAAAGAAAACTCTTTGTGGTAGCTTTCATGCATTTTGGAGAGCTGTCCATGGTGCTGGACACAGGGTGACCATTGTTTGGGTGGTGTAATCTCTAAGCAGCTAACTCTAGCAGGAAAGCAGGGTCAGCTGTGCATTCAGTTATTATGAGCAGGGGAGCAGTTAGGCAGTAGTTAGCTTCATCATGACAGATATGCAAAGAAGAGAAAGCAAGAATGAGACAGAGGGAACGTAGAGCTCATAGCAACACACAGGGACCAGCCGGATAAAATTAAAAAGATTTATTCCAACAACTGTGAACTATAATCCTCCATGTATACCCATAAAAGTACAAAAGAACCTCAAGTACATTAAAGTGTTATAAATGACACTGAAAACCAAGACATAGCGTGTGTAATATAATGTGTATATAGATTCAAATATCAACTCCAAGCAATTACTTTGACCTCATGTATTCTAGACGCATCCACTTATTAGCAATGCCAAACATGAATAATTCGCAAATACAGATTCACTTGATTTCCACTTAACTTCTTTTGCAAAGTAGTTTTCAGACACTTTTCGCCAATAACACCAATGCATGCAGGCAGAGAGAGACAGTAAGGCGGGGCAAGCAGAGGCAAGGGGAGGGTTTGAGGAAACAGGAGGGGAGACAATAATGGAGAGAGAGTTCATTGGCCGAAGACCAAGGCAGGGCATCAGTAGAAAGGAAAGTCACTCATTAGTTGGTCCAAGCCAGAGATTTTAGTCCAGTGAAAGAGGCAATAGAGGAAAAAAAAAGGAAGCAGTGGCGCCACTATGTGATCTGCATTGGCATGGCAGCCTTGTAAACAGGACTATTGTGCTTCTCAAGTTGTATCCTAAATTCATGTTGTGCCTACTTTTGACATTAGACCTGATTGGACTGTTTAAAATACAAAGTATAAACTTTGCAACAATATAACAATTTGTTGTAGTTTGTGTGCGAATTAAATATTTTTTTTCTGGTTCTCCAACAGCACACGTGGACAGATGGTAATATTATACCAGGTTGTTCTGGAGTGGGTTTACCTCAGCGTTTTCCTCTGTGTTATTTGGGGCGTGGCCCTGGTCGTGGACAACAGAGGCTGGCCGGTTGTTCTCGTGTTTGGGGGAATGAGAGTTGAGGATGTTCATTGATCCCTCTTCCTTGGCTTGTGGGGACTTTGCTGGGTCCTCCTGCTTCTGAGGATCATCCTGTAGGGAGAGTTTATTACTTTTTTTATACATGCCTCGCACTTACATATACAAACACATCTCTTTATAGAGACACACGCAGGACGAGGGTGAGTAAATGTTCTGCACTGTTAAAGTGCAACTCAACTCCTCGCATTTGTATGTTTTGGTGTGTGCGCATTGTGCAGGAAAGTATGTGTGGAGCTTGACATTCTTTTCTGCATCTGTCCCTTTTTAAGACTAATAGCTTTTCCACACAAATTCATTATTGTAAATTATTTTTTTTAAATGTGTATTTTATTACAGTTGAAGGCATGCAGTAGCATTTTTTTGACATGAAAACCAAGAATAAACAATTCAGAAATGTCCAAAACAGAAATATGCCAGAAAGCTCTTCCCAATGTTAGAGAAGTGTCTTGAGCTGATACTGTATGGACTGATACTGCACCTGTATGCCTACACCCATACCTAATCAACCAATCATCTCCCAGCTTTTACAAAAATACCAATCCGACCGCTGACATTTAAAAAAAAAAAAAAAAACATTTGTCTGCAGGGGCTCTTTACCCTCTAGACCTGACATTTGGAGCATCCCGAAGTCACAGACACTCATCTATAACGACTGCACTGAAATGCCAGCCAAGAGCAAGTCACAATATATTCACTTCATTTAGCCCAGCCCAAGTATGACTGAAATGACTGAATGTTGAAAATGAAAATATATAGATATAGCACGCATGTTACGCTCAAACAGTTGTGTTTGAGTGTTAAATGCTGTAAATACAAGCAATTAACAGTTTGGAGAGCTGTTTTTTGTATGACTACAAAACTAGTGTCAGTGTACGTCTGCATGCGTCAGCTTGTAAATGACCAAGCCATCGATTGATTGGCGTGTCACAAACGTCTGAAGGTCAGAGGCACAGCAGGCAGTAATTAGGGCACCATTGATTGGTCACACTGGCTACTGCTGGACTAAACTCACCCTTTCACAGCAGACCTCAAGCTCAAAAAACTTCCAAGTCATGATCTCGTAGACTTTATTTGCTGTTCATGGTTCATCTCTGACTCTATTAACAAGATTCTTTGTTTACTGAGATTAAGAATTAAGCCATGTATCAGTAGGCATGTATGATTGATAAATGTCAAACAGGGGCACACATAAATCTGCCTGAAAACACAAAACCCCACAAACACACAGAAACATGGATAACTATTAACACACCGATGCGCACAATTCAAATTCACAGACAAACACACATGCACACACATGATGCAACTCACTTTATAGCAGCACTACATGCACAACCTTTAGAAGAGAATTGGGTAGAAAAGCGGAAACCTGCTGCAGAGGGACCCTAAAATGGCTGTCTGAGCTTTATGGGCACAAGAGCAAAGCCAGCAGTTAAAACAAAATGGAGGCTCAGCTTCTTGGGAGGCTGCAGAGGTAGGAGAGGCAGCAAATGTGGTAACTTGCTACTTAATCACACAGCTGTGTGACGCCTCTGAACAACTAGTTGCAGGAATCCTTGCCAGAAGGTGATTAATCATTTTAACCTACAGTGTACGTGGAATGCATCTGATAAGATACAGATACAGGGAGAGTTTGTGGAAGTGAGGTTTGCAGTAAGCGGAAATCTGGCACCTAGCAGTTGCACAATGGGTAAGATCAAAGCAAAGCCACGGAGGGAAATTGCTTTTGGGAAATGTGGACATTTCTGCTCTCCTTACCTGGATGTGATTGTAAGGGTTTCTGGGTTTATATTCCCAGGTATAGCTGGTTGTTGACGGCCTCTGAAGGGATCGGTGAGTGTGAAAAGCATTAAACAAACACATGCTGTACATTCAAAAATTGTAGGTGGAAATCCCAATGAGAAGTTAGGGGCACTCAGGTGAGCTGGATGTGTGCATAATACTACTGTACACGCTTAAAGGTGCTCTAGGCGATGTTGGGTGACGTTACTTCTAGTTGACGTTCAAAGTATTTTCAATTAAAACAAGACTAGCTCGCCCCTCCCTCCTCCTCATCCCGTCCCCTCCCTTCTGTGCGTCCGCGCACCAACCCCCACCCCCAAATCCTAGTCGATTATTGGCTGGAACGCTGGAACACTGTTTGTGTATGCTTCGTGGTGCAGGTGGCCACATTTAGTTTTTGTTGCCATGTGTAGACCCTGGGCTCTCTACCGAGACAGCGTTTTTTTTACAATGTGTTCTGGGAACAGGCAAGTCGCGGATAGTGAGAAGATGTTTGCTGTATGTGACAACAA
>NC_045746.1:3869685-3875915 GCF_008692095.1 Etheostoma spectabile
TAGCCTAAAACACGCGTGACATCGCTTACAGAGCCTTTAAGTTATTGGTTTGGTGTTAGTTCTTTGAATTGGAACAGATAGACGGCTGTGCACAAAGACAGAAAAACAGACAAACCCAGACGGATACAAAAAATCTAATCACTATGTAAGCTGGCAGAGAGAAAACATAGGAGATGACACCGTAAACAAAGAGGAAATGTTACACAGAAAACCGACAAAGAGAAAAGAAATCGTAGATGCACTGAAAAGTTAGACAAATATAATGGATACAAAGTAGACATATGGAAGGACAGAAAAGGGAGAATAAACACACAGAGTCGGGGCGTACCTGACAGATAATGTTGTCATAGTACGCCAGGTTGTGAGTGTGAGCTTGGGGAGCGTGCGGAGGGGTGTCACACAATTTCCTTACGTTTGGCTGCGAGCCGTCGGCTGTTGTGGAAACGGAGAGGCCGTCTGTCTGTGGCTCGCTGCTCTGTGGGCAGTACTTGCTGCAGGAGGGCGAGAACGACAGAGATTTGTGTCATAAATATTTGCAGTTAATCTCCAGGTCCATATTTTGTTAAACTGGGATTAAAAACTCTGTTAGACACACATACATTATACACAAAATGATATCCTCACGAAGAACATAATAATTCAGCGGATACCAAAGAGAATTGGATCAACTCTAAAGACTACATTGTGTTTGGTGACTAAAAAAATCTAATTGATTTGATGAGATGGATTTTTCTCACTGTTCACTGCTTCATTTGATTTCCACATTCTATCTCAGTTGTTAGGTTGTAAAGTCTCACAGGAATTAGACTGACACATACATAGTCACAGCCCCTTCTCTAAGCACCCATCACACAGTGTAACTTACCACATACCGTATATTTTTACATTCTCACCTCCCAGTCACACAAACACACCTGCGTTTGCGAAGGCGCCTGTTCTCATTCTTGAGGCGGTGCAGCTTCTTGGCAAAGAAAACGATGATCATGAAGAGGAAGATGAGCACCAGGGAGGCCACGCCAACCACCGCACACATAACCTGGAACTCTGTGACAGCCCAATCACAGCGCGTGCCTTTGTTCCAGATGTAGTCCTGCACATTGCACCTGGTTGCAAAGCAATGCAAAGTAGCAATATTGGCCCTTTTGATTAATGTGACACTTTTGTGGTTGTGAATGCACTAAATAATATCCCTCCTTTGACCTGCTGTGACAAAAAAGGCCAAGAGGTTGTGTGTGCTTCTCTTTAGCGTTTAGGCTTTTTGTACTGTATGTGTGTGTTGGTTGTACTGTGTGTGTGTGGGGGGGGGGGGGGGGGGGGGGGGGTAGTTAGTTGGTTGATGCTGCTCTTAACTAATTGCCCCTTGTGGGGTTAATAAAGTTGGTGAATTGAAGCGTTGTTAGTTTGAACATGTGTTTGAAGCGTGTGCACACGAGAGTGTGTGTGCGCGTCCTCACTCAGCAGGTATGATGAAATGAGCAACCGTTTACCTCCAAGCTTACACAGTCTGCTGGATAGGGCATATGGTGCTGTGTGTCTGTGAATGTGTGGGTATGTGCACAAGGACTGTGTGTGTCTGTGTATGGGTGTCTTCTGCGTGTGAAACTGTGTGTGTGTATACATCAGCTGTCACCAGCCTATGACCACCCCCCCCCACCTCCCAAACTGAGCTAATCCCTCAGCGACCCTGCTGTGATCGACGAACCCTCATGACAGATTAAGCCAGCCTTGTATCTACGTGCGTGTCTGTCTTTTCAGTGTCTATTCGCTGACTTAAGTGTCCCAAATCTTTTCTTCTTCTTTTTTGTTGGCGAGGCAACACATTGGAAATCATCACAACAAGACAATGGGAAAATTTTTTAGCATCTTACACCCCCCCCCCAGCACCCCTGCTGCCACTCACATACAGTACCACTTTTCCTCTAAAAAAATCCCTGCCTGCTTGTAAATGCTACTCATTAATTCAGCATTACTAAACATGATGAAACACAGGAAGGCTGTGATGCTCCTTAACCAAACCAGCCGGTGTAATTACCACGTTTCTCACCTGCAGAATGCTCCCATTCCTGCCACCACAGTGCACACTCCTCCGTTGAAGCAGAAATTGGGTTCAATGTCACACTGAGACACACACACCCCAGGTCCAGAGCGCACAAAGCCCAGCCTGCAGCCGTCAGTCCCCATGGCGCCACCTAAGCCTAAGCCCTCACCCTTGTCCGGCCCTGGCGTGGCAGAAGCTGGTAGGGAGGGCCCACTATCCGTGTTAGGCCGCACATCAGGAACAGAAGGAGAATCAGTCAGGAGCGGATTCTCATCCTCCATGTCAGGCGGGGGTGAAGGGGTGGGCTCTGGTTCTGGAGTCGTATCTAATGTCGAGAGGTCGTCATCAGGTGACAGGTAGTCATAAAAGTCAGAAAGCGTCCATGCAGTAGGGCCTCCGCCTTTTTGCTTCTGTGCTTTTGGGGCTTTGGCCCAATCCAGAGCCACATCAGAGGACACAATATCCGGCGCAGGGCTGTGAAACTCCACGGTGATGACATCATCTGACATTGGGTTTCCGGGCTGGTCTGGACTCCCCCCACCGGCGGTGAGCTCCTCCCCGACAGTTTGGTCCTCCTCTACGACGTCTAGATGGCTGTGTTTATGAGAATGGTGGCGTTTGGTGGAGCTGAGCGGGAGTTTAGCCCCGAGCATGAGCCCTGCTCCGATCAGGTGGTCCCTCTCTGCGGAGTCGTCACTGAGCATCATTCTGGTGTTCAAGGCCTCCTTGTTGACAGATGATTGATTGTGGTGATGATGGTGCCTGGCCAGTGAATGCCTCCCTGTCATTTAGACACAAAAAAGTATTAAAGAAGAATTCCAGTCCTCTAGTATTGCATTTCCAAAAAGTTGGGAGACTGACAAGAGTCAGATTACACAAAACATGTATTGGCTTTCCACTTTCCATCCAATCCACCTTCTGGCACCTCTAAAGCTGACCTAATCTGTACAAAAATGTAATAAAACATGTATTGGGGTGGGTTTATGTGTCAGACTATTTCTTCATCTAGTCTTGTTGTCACTGTGAGGTTGCCAGGCAACCAGTTGAGACTCAAGGAAGTTACCGCAAGCCAAGAATTTGTCCAGCACGTAACTCCCCATAAAATCCCAATTTCCCATTTTTTTCCCATTGTTTTTTTTTGTACAGACTAAACAAACAAGATATGATGTGTAAACGTGTTCTTCAGAGGTGCTGGTTGGTGAATTTAGTCACCCCTGTTTCCAGTCTTTGCTAAACTAGACTGACTGGCTGCTGTTACTGACTTGTGATGTGTAAAAACAACTGATTCTCCCCTTAACATAATCGTATTGTCAACACGGCATCAATGCTAGAACTAAATCCCAAGGTACTGACTGTGTTTTCTTTGATAAAGATTGTGCCCCAAGGATGAGGCATAAATAATTGAAATGGATCCCCACAGTATACTGTAGAGATGCCTTAAGGCTGCATCAGGCTATTTTTCTAAGAGAATACTGTCATGTCCCAATACCATTCACTGTAAATTCAGCTGAATTTGAAAAACAATGCAATAAATATATGCACAAATTGCGATCTCATGAGAGAGCTGATTTGAGCTTAAGAGCTAAGTGATTAATTGTCAAAGAAATCAGAACAAGAGCTGAAGACTGCCGTGTAATCAGACGGTAGCGGTGTAGGATTAGGCACATTGAGTGACTGACTAATGTGATCTGGTGACCAAGACTGGGCGAGGATTAGGATTTAGAGCAATCGGTTAGAGGCTGGTCAGGCCCTTCTCCTGTACTTGGCAATCTGCAGGGCAAAGATTCACACACGAAGAGGCAGAGAGACAGACAAAGAAAGAAAAAGACAACAGGGAGGTACAGACGGACAGGAATTCCCTAAACCTTTTAACATGCAGCAGGCCGCTGATTGGCCAGTCATTTCTTAACTCCTGTTTTGCAGCCAGACATTGTTCAGACCCACAGAATACTTTAAAATTCAAGTGGAAATCCCAAAGTTTCCAAAAGTACTAAACCTTATGAGATTTTGGGGAAATGGATAACATGAAATCTTTGGTTTGGATATTCAACTGAGTGTAAACATCAAAGGACTTCAATTCAGAGTGGGAAAGAGTTGGAAGCTAATAGAGAACCTGTAAGGAAGTGTAGAATACATGGAGTTTAAAGGGTTTATTTGACATTTTATTTAAATTCTCATCATGCTTAAATATAATTTTCCCATTATAATGCTTATTCACTTTCTTGCTTAGAGTCAGATGAGAAAGTTGATAGCACTCTCATGTTTCTATGCTAAATGTGAAGACGTCACCTGCAGCCAGTTATGTTATCTTATCTTAGCACAAAGACTGGAAACGGTGAGAGACATCTGATAAACACCTTCTACAAACAGCGCTAAAGCTAATTGTTTAATTTCAGAGGTGCTGGTAATGGGATTTTTGGTACTTTTGGACAGAGCTGGCTGCTGGTGGTGTCTTCATATTTAGCATAGAAACATGAGTGATATCAATCTTGTCATCTAACTCTTGGGACAAGTAAATGTATGCATTTTTCCAAATCTCAATATATTTAAGGTGAAAAGGGGACATGAAAGAAGTTTCGGGAATATAATGTTCCCACGGTTTAAGACTGACAGACTGAATTTCAAGAAACCACTTCTTCACACTTTTCCACTGGCCTGGTACATTTGTGCAAACGGCCAAACTCAACCCAGTTCTTGGCTGGACGGCTTCTCTCCCACTGCCACCCTGAAATCACTGTGTCCAATGAGATCACTGCTTTCAGTGTCTGGCCCTTCATTCAGAGCTAATACTAAAACCATCTGAACGTGCCTCGAGTCACGAAGACTAGTGGTGGCTGAGGAACCATGAGATTCACCACACACACACAGGCACACACATACTGCAGTTGCCATGGTGAGATGTAAAGGGGTGCCATGTTAAAAGGAGAAGTGGAGTGAGGGAGTTGCAGTGGAAACAGAGAATCCAGTGTCTGCGCTCGTTCTCTCTCTCTCTTTCTCTTGTTTTTCAATCAGCCAGCCAGGCAGAGTGTCAACTCCATCGCTGGGAAAATTGAGGTGGAATGAACTTAAATGCTTCACAGTTTGTGAAAGAGATGAACCTACTCCACCAGTTAAAATGGATTACAACAAAGTAACCTTTCATTTAAAGGTTCAATCTGCCAAATTTTTTCCCATTTGAGACTCAGATGCAGCGTCCTGTTGGTAGCTGGCAGTCTTATAGCGATTACAAGAGCAAAAGGGAACATGAAGAGATTACAAGGACAAGACAAGCAAAGTGAATGCACGACTCCCCTGCTTAGAAATATCCGTCTTAGAAATGGTGTGATGTGTTCCTTTAGCTGCTGCTCAGCAGTGTGTGTGTGTGTGTGTGTGTGTGTGTGTGTGTGTGTGTGTGTGTGTGTGTGTGTGTGTGTGTGTGTGTGTGTGTGTGTGTGTGTGTGTGTGTGTGTGTGTGTGTGTGTGTGTGTGTGTGTGTGTGTGTGTGTGTGTGTGTGTGTGTGTGTGTGTGTGTGTGTGTGTGTGTGTGTGTGTGTGTGTGTGTATTAGCATTAGCTTTCTGGGGCTACAGGGCAGATGGACCTCACAGTATGCACTCACTCAAACACACTCACTTGGCAGAGCATCCAAAGGTATGGATTTGATCCATATTACTTTATGTTGCTATCAAGGACAATCTGTATGTCGGTATGTTTGTGTGTATATGTGGATTGATTTATTGGTTTTATATACAGTGGCTTGAATAAGTTTACACACCCATGCTAAAGTTGATTTAAAAAATCTTTTGGAAACTGATCTTAATGCCTTAATTCAAATAAATTAAGAAAAGACAACCTTTTAAGGACACCAATTTTCTTTGTGAATTAATAATTTATTGTAAATAAATACATTTTCTTCCTTAAAATACAGGGGGCATACGTATACACATTCCTATGTTAAATTACCATAGAGTCAAAGTTATTTTTTATTTTTTAAGTCCAGTTATTTCATGGATCCAGGATACTAGGCATCTTGATAACGTTCCCTTAGCCTTTGGAATTAAAATGACCCCCCATCATCAAATAACCTCCACCATACCTAAAGATAGGGATGGGGAACTTTCCATAAGATCATCTCTCAATGCAAATCAAACCAGCTAACTGAAATAAAACTATGCCAATCTCCAGGTATGGTGAAGGGTATGTGATGATATGGG
>NC_045746.1:3875925-3878184 GCF_008692095.1 Etheostoma spectabile
TTAATTCCAAAGGCCAAGGGAACTTTGTCAGGATTCATAGTATCCTGGATCCATGAAATAACTGGCTTTTAAAAATAGAAATGCCCCTGCCTCTATGGGAATCTAACATAGGGGTGTGTATATTTATGCCCCCTGTACTTTAAGGAAGAACATTTATTTATTTAAAATACAGTATTCATTCACTAATAAAATTGGTGTCCTTAAAAGGTTGGATTTTCCTTTTTTTTTTTTTAAGTAGAAGACATTAGGATCATTTTCCAAAAGATTTTTTTTTTAATTCCTTTTTTTTTAATCAACTTTAGCATGGGTGTGCAAAATTTGTGATTTTGGGCTGTATAAATAAAATTCTTAACAAACAAGCACTCTATAAGATGGTACATAGATTTTATTTCACCCCATCCAGGCTCCATAGAATGGGCCTGCTTGCCAATAATCTATGCTGGAAATGCAAAATGGAATCAGGAACTTTTATACATGCAATATGGGAATGTAAATGCATCTCCCCATTCTGGAAAGCAGTATTACAACACATTGGAAGTTGGATAGGGGTGGGGATACCCATGTCACCGAGACTATGTTTACTGGGGGATCCAACAGTGATGCCTAATATGTCTAAACACCAATACACCGTGGTGCAGGTGGGGACGGTCACGGCTGCCAGAATAATCCTCAGACTATGGAAATCTTCAACTGTTCCGAATGTTAAAAGCTGGTTGGGATTAATGTTGGAAATAGTGTCATATGAACAAATGCTGGCTAAGCTAAATGATGACATAGAAAACTTCAAGAAATCTTGGAACTATTTTCTTTCCTGCAATACTGGGACAAGTAAACTTCTTTGATGAACATCTGTTTTGAAAGTATTGTTTACTGTAAGCTATGTTCACTTGGATGTTTCTCTGCTAACATCGAGGATATTTGTGAATGTCAATTTTCTGTGAAACTTATTGATTTGATATGCGCTGCCTGGTTGCTTTGGTTGTTTTTGTTTTGTTTTGTGAGGGGGTTGGGAGGGGTTATATACTTATGTTCTGAAAAATAATAATAAAAACTTTAATAATAAAAACAAACAAGCACTCTGAATATGTCAATATGGGCTTCAGGAAATTATGATGGCCATTTCTCACTATTTTCTGACATTTTATATCTATACATTGATTGATCAATAATGAAATAAGTTGCAGCTATAGTTGTATTTGATCATTTAAATTCTAAAAGGTTTCAAGCGTGACAGACGCCTGGCGTATATTTATTTATATGTCACAGTTAACGCCTGGTTACACATTGAGGACGCGGGATCCAGCAGGGGGTGTAACATTGGCAGCGCGTGCTCACGTGAACCGGCGACCCTCTGCGTGCACGAGCCACCCTGTTGCTGGGCAGCGGCAGCAGCGCTCATGTCTACATTAACCAGATTTGCCACATTTCCACTGCTCTTTAGGCGCGCGCGTGCGTGCGTGTGCGCCAGACAGAGCAGACCCATGGTTGTATGGGATTTTCGTTCCCACACTGCCTGCCTCCGTGTCTCAAGGGATGGAGAGTAGGCTAAATGAGAAGGCATGGGGAGGGAGAAGAGGTGTAGGTGTTGTCTCTGGCTTCCCCCGAATGTCTGGAGGAATTCAATGCTTTCAGCGCCGGCAATAGGCCTCCTGTAGCCTGGCCACGGTGCACCTAATCCCGCCTTTGTCTGGGCCACGCACCGCCGCGGCGACACGCCGCTGCAGTAGGCTACTGAACTGTCAAATGTCTCTGTCTCTCTCTGGTCACTCACATGCACGTCTTTCTCCTAATACAGATGGTTCCTTCCTAGAGCAGAACAAGGCAATTGTCTTTTTATAGTAGGCTAGTTACAGTCTAGGTTTTTCTCCTGTCGGACTCTAACTGGGCATGAGATTGACCGGACCAAGGCCACCCACAGCCGGTTCAAGGGTCATTAATGATCAATAGCTCATAGCAGGATGACAGAAAATATGGCAGATAATATCATACACTTGGATTTGTTTGCAAAGAGTAGGGATTGATTGACAGTCTTTCCATTTTTTTGTTAAATATGAGCCAAATGACATAAATGCCAAAATGCAATGGATTATCAGTGCATTTAAAATATCTGTGTCCATAAATCAGAATACAAAAACAGCTTGTCACTATCCAGCGTGTTACTATCAATCGGCTCAAAGACTGCTGACAGATGAAGCGATTGCAAATTCACCATCAATGACCAAATTGAAATGGCAGTTGCATCCCCATGCCGCATAAACG